>NC_054701.1:20971523-21130886 GCF_016097555.1 Gigantopelta aegis | reverse complement strand
TAGTGGGGGTGAAAGATTGAAGTACCGGAAGGGGCCCGAAGTACCTATAAAAGCCATGTGGCCCGACCATGGGTTCGTGTAATTCACTACAATACCGTCCAGCTGGTATAATGTATCAGTGGTGGGTAGCATAACGGTAAAAAATTATTGGGCGGAGTCTTTTTCTTTTTTTTTCGGGGTGAGGGTAGGAATAGAGCCTGTCAATTTGGTAAAAAAAGAGTCCCCTCCGATTACGTGCCACATAAATGATGTGTAGACTTTCTTCTCTGTTTTTGTTAATTCAAGATGTCTGTGGGTGCATTCTGGGAGATTTAATTTCATTATTTATTATTGGGGTGGGGTTAAATTCTTTAACCATTAAATGCGTTTTTGGTTAATATAACTTGATAATTTTATTTTATTCTACATATACATAACATATATCAGACACTACTTTAACGGTCTTTCTTCTTTGTCTTCTTATTATTTGGCTTTGAACTTTATTAAACTGTATTAAGAGAAAGAAATCCAAAGACAGTCCAAATGTCATAAATTAAAAACAAAGTAAATTAAGTGTGGATGAAACCAATCATCGTCATCTCATTTATTTTTTACTTTATTGATTGACTGATTGATTTTTCTAGGAAGACAGGACAATTTGCTGCCGTCACTGCTGATAGATCGCAACAATAAATAACATCCATGCGCGGATACAAGTAGGTGTTTTTGTTTTTGTTTTTATTAAGGCGATAGGGGCAATCTAAATCCGTGCCTAGACTTTAAAAAAGCAGACTATACATCTAAAATTTCAGTTGCTATATGTAGTACAGTAGCGTCATCTTCCATGTATATATTTACCTTCGTTTGATACCGTGCGCATATGGTGTCGATTTTTATATTATTATTATTATTTCTTTTCTTTTTTTTACCAAAGATCCACAGGTTTGTTTTTTTCTATCAAATTTAGATAACATAAATCTTATCGAGTCTTACCGATCCCCCGCCACGGGCTTCGAGCCTGCGGCGCTCGCGGTGTCGGGCTTCGCCTGACACATCGACCCCCCTCCCCCCTCCCCCCCCCCCCCCCCCCTGCAAAATTTCCTGCGCACTCCCCTGGTGTTATTAGCTTTCACGTATTAGAATTAATTGATAATTTGCACATAGATGGAATATGTCAGAGTACTGGCGCTATTGGTGAAAAAACAACGCCGTTATACGATTCACACACCTGTATCCCGAAGCCTGCTCTCTGACAGTTTATCGTTCACACACATTTCGGTAGAAGCCAATTTAAAGCTCGTTTCTTAAAATTATTGTTTATTTTTCGAGCAACGTTTTGTCATATTTTCAAATTATCAACGAATAACTATTAAAGAACATCAATTAATGTTAAATATATTAACAATTAACGACAATACAGTGGTAATGGCATTTAGGCGACGGCATTTACTGTCGCCCAAATGCTACTGGTTCCCAAAGCCCGCTGTGTGACGGAATTTTCGCATAAACTGTAGCCCGAAGCCCGCTTTCGCACACACACACACACACACACACACACACACACACACACACACTCACTCACTCTCCCAAAAAACAAACAAACCCATTCGTATAAAATCGTTGTATTTACTGAATATATCATTGCTGACATTTGGGATTTCCTAACTTGTATATTGCCTTTTATGTCATTAAATGCACTGATCCTTACTTATAAATGTGTGCAACTACATAGTGTTTCCCTTGTCTTGGTGTTTTTAATAGCTCTAAATACATTTTATACAGAGCACAAGACATACATACCTCATAAAATACGGTCAGTGACTTTAAAATAGAGCTTTTTAAAACATATTTATTTCGCTGGATTTTGATTTTATTTTTAAGATCGCGGCCTTGAGGAAAATCCTTCTCATGGTTGATGCGGAATACACGTACATTAACCCAGCTCTGAATCTGTTGACCATGTCGATGATGCTTGCGTACAACACAGAGAGAACGGTCGTCCTATATACATATCAAAACTACCTTAAGGTACTGATGCTTTTCTAATAATTTTTTAGCGAAAGAGAATTATAACAATTTTAGTTATTTCAGTAAAACATCACAGTCATATACTAAATGGCAGGATCCAGTCAGATAATTCTTTACAATGAACTGCAGTAAGATCTAGTTCAATGCAAACTGTAATTCGTTACAGTCACAGTCAGAAGTATTATGAATATTAATAACAACATGGATGTTAGGCTCAATGTGGTAATCAATTATTTTCGTTTCTTTTCTCCAATAGTAAATTTATTTTATTTTTAATAGTCTAAGTCGCCGAATTATTGCAAGTAACAGTGCATCACACCAAAGAATATGGCTTTGAATTCGGACCTAAATATTTTTGCGTAATGTTTAAAAATTAGTTTTTTCTTTTTGTTTAACGACACCACTGGACTACATTGATTATTTAATCATCGATTATTGGTTGTCAAACATTTGGTAATTCTGACTCGTAGTCAACAGAGGAAACCCGCTACATGTTTTTCCTAATATAGCAAGGGATGTTTTATATGCACTTTCCCACAGACAGGAAAGTACTTACCACGGCCTTTCACCAATTGTGGTGCATTGGTTGGAACGAGGAAAAACCCAATCAACTGAACGGATTCACTGAGGTGGTTCGATCCTGCGACGCAAGCGCCTCAGGCGAGCATTCAACCGACTGAGGTAAATCCCACCCCCTGTTTAAAAACCGAATTTGTATTGCGGAATTGTAACATCAGTTGAGAAGTGTAACCTAATGCTAGTAGGGGCGGGACGTAGCCCAGTGGTAAAGCGTTCGCTTGATGCGCGATCGGTCTGGGATCGATCCCCGTCGGTGAGCCCATTGGACTATTTGTCGCTCCAGCCAGTGCATCACGACTGGTATACCAGAGGCCGTGGTATGTGTTATCTTGTCTGTGGGATGGTGCATATAAAATATCCCTTGCTGCTAATCGAAAAAGAGTAACCCATGAAATGGTGACAGCGGGTTTCCTCTCTCAATATCTGTGTGGTCCTTAACCATATGTCCGACGCCATATAACCGTAAATAACATGTGTTGAGTGCGTCGTTAAATAAAACATTTCCTTCCTTCCTAATGCAAGTAGGTTAAATCTTATTTTAATATAAACTGTCAGCGTGTCAGTAACATGGGAGACATGGCCTTAATGTCAACAAGTATGATAGAAAGGTATTATTCCACATTATTTGATTAAACGTGATGGTTCCACCACCCCCAATTGCTATTGAAAACAGTTAAATAATTTCCAGTAGACACAACAAATAATATATACACTTTGGTAATTAAAGGGATATTAAACACATAATTAAATAATCTGAAATGAATAATATACATTTTAAAAAATAATAATAATAAACACAATTGTAAAGTTTTAGCAAGCTCGTTTAGTTTGGCTTAGTAAGCCTGATAAAATATATGCGTTGTCATTCGTTAAATTATTGGAGAAGGAAACGTCCTTTCCATCACTGAAATAGCGATTAATACAATGATCAAAATTCGCGACACCATGTAAAGAATGGCGTGTCACACCTGAACTTGTGTGTGTAGCTTAATAAAAAACAAAATGTTTTGCTTAACGACACCACTAGAGCACATTGAATCATTGGCTATTGGATGTGAAACATTTGGTAATTTTGACATATACCCTCTAAATTGTCCATTAGTAACAAGGGATATTATATGCACCATCCCGTAGACAGGATAGCACATGGCCTTTGATATGCAAATTGTTGTACACTGGCTGGAACGAGAAATAGCCCAGTGATTAATGCAGAGTTATAGTCATGTCTTTCAAGGGATGGCTCATTTTTGACAGAGTTAAATATGACCCTTAAACTTGGGACACATGAAAATTTGTTGGGCTCGGAAGGAAACCATATTGCTTGAGTACAGTACTCTCAGAATGCTTGTTTGTCCAGAACTGGTCCAACCGGAGGGGACTATAGGTGTCATCTCCGTCCTTCTGTCCGTCTGTCTGTCCGTTCCTACGTCTGTCCTACATATGTTTTCCGGATGTTTTGTTTTCAGAAGGCTTTGCGATATTGAGCTGAAATTTTGTGTATAGCTTCATCGTATACTGTTTGACTTTCCTGACGATTTACCCGTTTTTGACGGAGTTATGGCCCTTGAACATGTGTTTTGCAGACTTTTGTTTAGTAAACCTTTAGATATTGAGCTAAAATTTTGTTTATATATTTATCACGCACTGTTACATATCAAGTTTGACTTTCATGGCGATTCACCCATTTTTAACGAAGTTATGGCCCTTGAACTTTGAAAATTTGTTTTCCGGATTTTTGCAATGCCTGGAGATATCAAAATGGAATTTTGTATATAGCTTTATCATTTGCATATAGCTTTACAGATCAAGTTGAAGTTTCATGGTGATTTACCCACGTTTCAGAGTTATGGCCCTTGAAGTTAGGAGATACGAAAAATTGTTGGGCCTGGTAGGGGACATGTATTGTTTTAGCAGTACTCTCAAGATGCTTATTAATCTAGTAATTTTAATTGTTTTAGCACACAGACATGACTCTTCGACGCGACAACGACTATATAAGCAGCCAAGGCGTGTGTTTTGGAGCCAAGCTGGTCCGTGGCGCATATATGCTCTCAGAACGATCGCGAGCCGAGACGCTGCACTACCCGGACCCCGTGCACAGTACAATCGAGGACACGGCCAAAATGTACGGACAGGCTGTGGACTTCATGTTCGGTCGTATTCGGCAAAATCCGGAAAGTAACACGGTGATTGTTGCAACGCACAACGAGATAGCTATAGAACATGCTATGGCAAGGCAAGTTTAGATTTGGAGAATTTCAATATGCCAGTCTTAAATAACGATACAACCATTTTCAGGCTAAGAACCGGTCACTGCCATAACAGGTCCTGTATGTACCGCCAGAAACTGAGAGGCACTGATGAATGTCCATGTCAAACAGGACCACAGTCCCCAGAGCACATCCTGCAATTCTTCCCCTCTACGATGAAGCCAGGATAAAGCACTGTAACACTGGCTGTCAAGCTTTGGGGTTCCAAAGAAGATTTGACAGAAACAACCGGACTACAAATCTAAAGCATGATCAACTATAGCTTGAATGCAGAAGAAGAAGAAATAACGATGGATTGTTAAACAAATGTTTTAGTTTTAAAATACACGAGAGTACCGGTGAGGTACATGATACGACCGCCAACAGTAGGTCGCGGTGACCTAGTTATTGTATGAGACACGCCGCCATCCCAAGTTGTAGGCCTACTTGCGCGTTAGGTTTGATGATCCTATATCAACTAATAACAAAAATATGGCCCGGATAATGATTTATTTTACTGTGTAGTAATGCGAGCAAAGTCAGTCGCAGTGACCTTGTTATGGTACGCAACACACTGCCATCTTAAGTAGTTCTTGCATGCGTGGTTGGATGATCGTTTAGGAATTGATAAGAAAGACATGCTCCGGAAACGTGAATTAAAAAACCCACAAAAAGCTTCTAAACTTAACATCTATTCCAGAATCAATCACGTGTGAAACATTGGGTTTTTTCTGATGGTATTTCGCTATTTAACGTTTAAAAACACAACTCGCATATTCTTGAGAACATATACTACATACATTATCACATATAACTATTTGGCCCCACCTTATAGTGATGGCCATAATGAGCCAAACACCCAACAGGGAAGGAGATTTGTATGGGACATGCTCCTAGAACTATTTTTAAAGTAAAGATGCCCAGAGACACATTTCCAGGGAAGTTTAATTTAGTATTGTAGTTTGTACATTGTACATTGATACACACATTGATAGACACATTGACACACACACACACACACACACACACACACACACATTTATTAACAAGGGCACTTCAGACGGGTGGAGCGGGGTATTTGTGTATTTATGTATTTATATATTTGCTTGATGTAACTTATGAACAGTCAATAAAGATTGAACGAATGACCTCACCTCTGGATCCGCTAACTTGTACATTATGTGTCTGTGTACTAACAATGTTTAATTATTTTTACTTGTGCAGGATGCTTGACTATAACATAGCAAAGCGTGGAGGATCCATCATGTTCGCGCAGATCTTTGGCATGGGAGATTACATAACGTACACTTTAGGTAGGTGGATGCATACTGAAATAAAAATATTACAGACTTGATTTTTTTTTTTTTTTTTTTTTTTTTTTAGCTCTGCTATGATGTTCGTCAGCGGAGCTTTTCATATACCGATTTGTCAAACTAATACAGAGATATTTAAAAAAACCCAATTTTTATTACAATACACTGAGAGGCATAAATAACAAATATCAAATTGTTTTTTTCTCGTTCCAACCAGTGCACCACAACTGGTCAAAGGCCTTGGTATGTGCTTTCCTGTATGTGGGAAAGTGCACATAAAAGAACCCATGCTGCATTGGAAAAATGTAGTGGGTTTCCTCTGTTGACTACGAGTAAAAATTACCGAATGTTGACATCCAATAGCCAATGATTAATTAATCAATGTGCTCTAGCGGTGTCGTTAAACAAAAACAAACTTCATATATTTTTAATTCGACGGAATCTAAGCTTCACGCCTTCAGTTTAAGACACAGTACTTTCTGGGTTTTCACAATTTTACTTTTGCTACAGGAAAGGAAGGATTCTTGGCGTACAAATCTATCCCCTATGGATCGCTGAGAGACACACTACCCTATCTGTCGAGACGGGCACAGGAGAACAGGGCGATTCTACAGGGGACCAGGCGAGAACGAGAACTACTCAAAGCTGCACTCCTAGACAGATTGTGGCCGAAAATATTTACCAAAGGATGCATCTAGAGACCGACATATGACAGACAGAGTCAGAGAGACAGTTAGTTCATTATTGTATAGATCTTAGGCGCAATTTGTCCGTAATCCGTATACGTATTCCGTAAAAATAACTTTCTATGCAAAACAATTCAGTAGGTTCTATTTATGCATCTCCGTATGCGTCTGCGTCTGCGTATCCGATCACTATGCACATTATGGATTACGAATATGTATACGTGCATACGGCTTACGGACAAATCCGTAGACTGATACACAGATAGGCTGATAGACTGGCAGCAATGCACGCCGATAGATGGAAATATATATATATATATATTATGTAGGTATGTATTAAGACATACCTTGCAATAAGCTGTCATTGCACTATATGTTTAAAATATTGGCATGCCATATAGTAAAAGAAATGTCACAATGTAAAATACACTAAAATATGTTTAAATATTTGTTTGGTTGACTTTTGTTGTTGTTATGGTTATTTAAATTTCCTTTTGTTGTTATTTATTACGGGATTTACACACTACACACTACACAAACATATGTACACATATACAAATACAGCCGCACACCCAAATCCAACCCCACCCCCCCCCCCCCCCCCCCCCCCCCCCCCCCCCACACACACACATGTGCGCGTGCATACACGTCGGCATAAAGTAACTAAACTTAATAACAATTGCGCCTTGTTTTCTTGCTTCTATTTGCAACAAAATAAAATAAAATTTTATTAAATATGTTATTAGTGGTATTAAATTTATTGTTAATGGTTAAGTCCACAGGTAACGCATGACTTATGACAAAGGTAGAAATAAATTCATTTCAAGATGAATGGTGTAATACACATGAACAAAATGCAACATTGGACATGAAGCCTTTGATGTTGCAGACAGCAGCGACGTGGTCTGAGTACCACTCTCTCTGATCCACTGATTCAAAACCAGTAACAACGATTTGTTCATTGCCATTGCTTGCTGCTCCTGCTAATGAATGGCAGACAATGATGACTGTTCTGAAGGAAGCCCAGATGATCAAAGTTGAAATAATGGGACCAGAAAGAAAAACTGTTATAACCTTTGACATGTCTCTATATGAAATGGCTCGCAGACTAAAGCTACTTCACCCTGAGTACAAAAACAAATTTGTGTCCCGCATTGAGGAATTCCACATGGTTCTCTGTGCCTTGCGTGCAATTGGTGCTTCAATAGAGAACAGTGGCACTGCAAACATTTATGGCCCAAATACAACACGGCAAATCCTAGAGTGTAAGCATACGAAGAGGGCCATAAACGCACACATGACAACATTACTTGTCCTTTCTAATTTGTACTTCACCACCACCTTTAAAGAACATCCTTATACCTTTGCAGCTTGTTCCTAACAGATTGATGACACCAAAGCTGCATCTTCAAATGCAGTAACAGTCCAGTACAGTGCAAATAATGTTCTGCAGAAACATAATGAATTAATTTTAACAATGAAGCAGTCCAGCCTAGTGCAGAAAATGGAAGACTTTGATAAGCAAAAACAGTCTCCCTCTTTCAAGGTGATGCGAAGTTACATGGATTCCGTGTTGACACTTTTGCTCTTCATCCAAGCTACCAATCAAGGATTGTGGAGTATGCATCTTGCTTCTCTTGAAAAGCTATACCCTTTCTTCTTTGCACGAGACAGGATTAAATATCCACAGATGGTTCCAGGTTACATCGCTCGAATGTACAGCCTAAAAGAATCTAATCCAGAATTATGACATGAATTCGAGAAAGGGAACCTTTTTGTAAATAAGAGTGAAGTACCATTCTGGAGCGTTGGTGTGCACCATACTATAGAGCACATTAATCGTATGATGAAGGTGAAAGGAGGTCTCAGTGGCATAAGCCAGCTGCAGCTTTGGAAATATTTTTGAACAGCCCCTGAAGAAGTGTATGAGATGGCAGATATTATATCTCATAAACAAATTAAACACCACGAGCTTTCAGCAGCAGTTGTTAAATGTCAGTCATATGACATGCAGAAACTGCAGGGTATTAATCAAGAGAACAACCCATTTTGTCAGGACGATAATGCTCTTGTAAACATAGTGACACGGGCGGTTACGTCAGAGGATGTCAAACAGAATATCTTAAAATCTGATGAAGCTAGGAAACAGTGCTACACTCTGTGGAGAAACGTGTGGTAGGTACAGTTAGCGTTTGAGAGAAGATGGCAAAGTTAAAACTTCGTTATTGGAAGATTGCATGCAAAAGCATAAAAGTAGATTTATCTTCCCAAGTAGCTGATTTAAAACAGAACCGATCACTGTTTGCCAGACAGCTCATTGTTGCTAGAACTCGCTGCGAGGTAAACCTTCAGGAAGCAATTGGTTTGTATGCGTTCACCTGCATTCCAAGATTTCTCTTCTCTCCAGATGGTTCTCTCCTCCCATGTCTGGATAAAAGCAAGCTTATGGCCATGTTAGAAGCATCCACAGTCTGATAATCAGCCAACTAATATACACAATAACCAGTCATATACAGAATCATTTCATTGATGGTATGGCCATAGTTGAAGAACTATCAACATTGTGTGTAACAAAATGCCAAGAATTTGCTGATCACTTCATCCGTACAGTTGCTTACAGAGCTAAGAACTACAATGCAGTGCACCTCATCTTTGACCGCTATGACGTAGAAACATATTTAAAACAAATGACAAAAAGCCATCGTTATGGTAAGACTAGGAAGGTTTGCAGGAAAGGGTAAACTGACATGCTGGAATGCTTTGCTCAAAACATGATGAAATGTTCTTGAATCTTTGAAGCAGCTTGGTAAAGAAAACGCCCCATCCGAAGATGCGTTTAGTGGACTGGAAGAGTCTGTTTGTCAGCTGTACTACCCACGCTCAAATGTAGTTGACATTGAAAAGATCAGATGGCAACTCTTCAAACAAAAAAAAAAAACAAAAAACCCTCATGCAGAGTCAGAAAATCTTCCTCCTATACTTGCTATTTTGAATTTTCATATTCAGAGAGCTCACTACCAAGCAATGGTATGGCGTAATGACTCGATAGCGAATCCAGTCATACCTTCACCTCTGGAATATGGTTGGACACTAGAAGGTGAACATTACATTCCAGTGACATCAGACTTGCCACCAGCACCCACAGCCATCTTAGAACTGGTCAAATGTGGTTGTAGTGCCAGCAAATGTGCGACATCATCGTGTTCTTGCAGGAAACACAACGTAGCATGCACATAAATATATGAATGTGAAGCGGACGATGCAGGCTGTGAGAACATTTCAAAGGAAGCTTTTCTGGATAATGGGGAATCAGATGATGATACAATTATTGACTGAATAAGGTGCAGATTATTCAGTATTACTGAGCCACAATCAAAGTAAATAGGTGATATGTTGGCTTAGAAATACTGGTTAATATTAACCTAACAATTCAATGCAAAAAGATTCATTTCGATGAAGTACATTTTTTCACAAATTTATTTATTTAGAAACATTTTGGTAACCCTATATTCAGTATCCATATGGTCTTTTTGATACTCTACTCATCATAAGCAGTCTTTGCATACCTTACATGCCTATGTTCTGATAAGTTTCTGAGACATATTTTCGCTCACATTGATGCCATAAATTAAATTTGTGTCCTGACCTTGAACTTTATTATACAACATGGCACCATATGTGTTTTTAAATCTACATGAAATTCCCACGGATTTACATATGCCCCTACAATATATGTGATATTGACGATACCGAAACAGAGAAGGGTAATAATCTCTTTATCATAAACTCTCAAGTTTAATACGTCTTTGTAATACTTTAATTCCAGTCAGCCATTACTCGATATTCAAATGGAGTTTGAATATTTGGTGCCGTGTCTTTTCAAAAGGAATATCCTTACATTAAATAAACTAGTACCTAACGTTTTTGTTTGTTTTCAGAACGCTGGGCAGCTTTCAGTGTAACATTGCTCTATTAAGCGTTTTTGTTTTATTATTATATTTTTTTGTTTTATGATTATATATATATATATATATATATATATATATATATATATATATATATATATATATATATGGTGTATAGTGTCCTGTCTGCAGGACAGTGCACATGAAATATCCATTTTTGCTATTCCATAGGAGTAACCATTGACATTGTAGAAGGTTTCCTTTCTATAGCCGTAATTAAAAAATGGCACATTTTGGCAAAATAATTGATGATTTTATGATTCTCTAACCAGTGCCTCATTTGTAGGCCACTCCCAAGGCCCGAGGAAGTTTCCTTTACTGGAGATTTCACCCTTCTTGTAGAAAGAGAACTGCCATTTCCGAGACGAGTTTACTGAATCTAAACTAGCATAGGCCAGAGCTCATTAGAATAAGTAAAGCTGTGATGACATGCACTCATGAATCACTGTCAAACAGTGATGATATCAAGTGTTATATATATATATATATTATTTTACAACAACAATACAATATACATTGCCACTGTATCATTTTCTATAGGTACTAAATAGGCATAACTAACACTATACAGTTTATCTGTTATGTTCTGAATAAGTCGTGTCAAACAGACCAAAATTTATGTCCGTCACTTCATCCGAAATACAAAAATACATCGTAAACAAATGAAAAAAACCCTACAGAAGTAAAATATCTAGAAGCCAGGTCTCAATCACAAATTTGGAACTTTTATCTACTCCCAAAAATCCACATGGACTGATATTAACACACCACCCAGTCGACCAATCATGTCAGACTGTGGTCCAGACTCATACAATATTTCGGGATATATAGACATTCATTTAAAATCAATTGCAAATAGACATGCAAGTTTTGTGAAAAACACCGAAGATCTATCAAAACTATCAAAAACAAAAATCCCCAAAGATTCATATTTTGTTACCCTTGATATTGACTCTACGTATACCAGGATAGGCATTGATGCGGGCATTGATTCGGTTAAAATAGCACTTGATAAGAACCCAGAAAGACCTGATACAAACTTTATTGAGTTGTTAGAATTAAACCTAAAAGGAAATGATTTTGGATTTGATGAAGAAATGTACCAACAAGTGTGTTGTTGTTCAATGGGTAAACGTTTTAGTAAACATTTAGCATCTATGTCGTTGAATAAGAAGAGTGTGCATTAAGGAAATCAATCAAAACTCCTCTTTTATATCTCAGATATATGGACGATATACGTATTATTTGACCACACCTAAAACAAGAAGTTTGGAACTTTTTAGAACTATTAAACAAGCAAGATGACAGTGTCAAGCCTAAGGCAACAATATCAAATAAGTTTATTCTGTTTGGATGTGACAATTTACAAAGGAATACAGTCTGAAACATCAGGTTACCTAGACAACAAAGTGTTTTGGGTTTTTTCAAACACACACACACAACTTCTCAATTGCAAGTCATTCCATACTTTTAAAGGCATTATTAAATATCGGATTATTAGATTTCACAGAAATTCGGGTAAGAAAAATTATTTCAACGAGGCTTGTTCACTTTTATTTAGTGCTTTAAAAATTCTGCACGTTTTCTAAGAAAAAAAATAATTCTGAAACTGCGAAAATAGAAAATTCTCTTATTTCAACCAGAACCTATGCACCATACAAACTTCAACATTACAACCCACCCCATACGACCACTGGGTCTTCTGCTACTTGTAACAAAACTAGATGTAGACTTCACACCTTAATTAAAACGCAGTCGATCTTCACAAGTCAGCAGACCAAATTTGTTCATCAAATATGTACAGATTAGAACTATGATTTAAAAATAAAAATGTATAATTAATCACCTGTAATTTAAGCAAAAGAATAGTATGTAGAACAAACCCAAACTAAACTGCGAATTAAAGCAGTTTGTCACAAGTATGATGATATTTGTCAACACCTCGGTTGCCAATCATTTCAATCTACCTAAACCATTCACTAGATGAAAACTTTGAAGTAATTCCAATTAAACAACTCCCGTTATGTGGTTCAAAAAATGAAACAGACCTCTTGAGACTTGAATGAGAGGCCTTCTGCACTCGTACATTACCAAAAAAAACCCCAAAACAACAACACAAAAACAAAAACAAAAGAAAAAACCCACTAAAACATTTGGAGTCAATGTCGAGTCTGATAAATCCGTAGAGAGAGACAAGACATTGGCAAAATTAACACAAAATAAAAATTTATCATTTTGCAAACTGTTATGAGAAAAAAGCCCATTACGGCTCGTCCAGTTATTGCAGACCCAAAAAATCCAAGTGTCAGAGATGTTTTAGTCTCCACCGAACTATCTGCCTAAGCCTGTTACCCTTTAACCCAGTCCATTGGCCAGCGATTTGTTTGTTTGTTTGATATCCCCTTTTCCTAATTAATTTATAAAAACAAATGAATATTATTTGGCTAATGAACAAAACATAGTACTAGCCAAACACTTCCAAAAAAAATAAAAAATGACCGGAAGACAGTTATATTTTTGATATAACAACGGTCAACTTAAAATATATTTCTAAGCCCTGATGCAAAATTAGAAATTATTAATTTTTAGAAATACATGCATGCATGAATACATACATACATACATACATACATACATACCTTTGGATTCCAAATAAATCAGTATTTTGGGCTGGGACATTGAACTAATTATTTAAAAATACATATTTCAAGTAATGTCATATAACATAACAAAACATGTTTTAAATACATTCCTAAGTATGTATAGCAGAGATACCAATGCAGTAATATGTCTTTCTATGCATATCTGAATGGATGTGTGTGTGTGTGTCTGTGTGAGTGTGTATGTGTGTGTGTGTCTATGTGTGCGTGTGTGTTTGTATGTGTGTATCTGTGTGTGTGTGTTTGTATGTATGTTTGTATGTGTGTGTGTTTGTATGTGTGTGTTTTTGTATGTGTGCGTGTGTGTGCGTCTCTCTCTCTCTCTCTCTCTCTCCTCTCTCTCTCTCTCTCTCTCTCTGTGTGTGTGTGTGTGTGTGCATGTGTGTGTGTTTGTATGTGTGTGTGTGTGTGTATGTGTGTGTGTGTGTGTGTGTGTGTGTGTGTGTGTGTGTGTGTCGTTTTGTAATAAACTGAAATAATTCGGTTAGTTTATTAAAACTGATAAAAGTTGGAATGGGAATTTGTTGCCCATGTCCTGTTGAGCATTGACAGTGATTTTGAGATATTAATAAGCAACATAACATGGAAAATGAAGTTTATTACAAAACGGAACTTTAGCGCTATTGCTCCAAAAAAAACACTTAACGTACTTACAACACTATGGGTAATTTCCCAAGTCGGTGGATCGACAAACTAATAAAAAAATATGCCAAATGTGGCAACAGACGTGTGTAATAAAGCTGCAGTGTAGGGTCCACTATTGTGCATTAGTATTTGACATTATAACATGGAAACCGGATATAGGAGCTTTAACTGTTGGATTTCAACAAAGTTATTTTAATTAAATATCGACATTTCTTTTCGTTAATTCATATATTATACTACCGACCTATCCAGGTGTGGCATGTATTATACTACTGGCTTATCCAGGTGTGGCTTATGTTTTCAAATATCCACTCTTAAAAGAGGCATTCTTTTTGGTATATTATTTATATAATTAGAGATTAATAGCATTATCACCAAGCGTTTAAATGGTGACCACTGTAGACTATTCTTGGATAAACAGAGAATACTACATGAATAATCATAACAAAACGTTTTTAATTCCGCGTTGCTTCAAACCGTACCTTAGGAAAGAAGGAAATGTTTTATTTAACGACGCACTCAACACATTTTATTTACGGATATATGGCATCAGACATATGGTTATGGACCACACAGATTTTGAGAGGAAACCCGCTGTCGCCACTACATGGGCTATTCTTTCCGATTAGCAGCAAGGGATCTTTTATTTGCGCTTCCCACAGGCAGGATAGCACAAAGCATGGCCTTTGTTGAACCAGTTATGGATCACTGGTCGGTGCAAGTGGTATCTGGATTAAAAATCCCATGCCTCGACTGGGATCCGAACCCAGTACCTACCAGCCTGTAGACCGATGGCCTAACCACGACGCCACCGAGGCCGGTCCCCGTACCTTAGGAGCCAATATTGGCGTTGCCTGGGTAGGGGGGGGGGGGGGGGGGGGCGGGAGACTATACCTTTTCCAAGCACGCCTCTTCTTTTCTTTTCAAACCACATTATCTATGTTTGTCTGTCGCCCTATTAACAAGGGGCCGGGTCGTAGCTCAGTGGTACAGCGCTCTTTTGAAGCACGACCGATCCCCGTCGGTGGGCTATTTTTCATTCCAACTAGTGCTCCACTACTGGTGTAACAAAGGTCGTGGTATGTAATATCTTGTCTGTGGGACGGTGCATACAAAAACGCGGCATCGGGTTTTATGTCTCAATATCTGTGTGTCCGACTCCATATAACCGCAAATAAAATGTGTAGAGTGCATATTTATATAAAACATTACCTTCCTTCCCTATTGAGAGTCTCAAAAACAACGTCACAGTAGGCATATTCTGTTTTTTCTATACCGGTCACGTGATCGCTATTACGCTAATTGGATATTTCGTATTATTATGTTTGAGGTGTCTGATAGATTATGTAATCGTTTGTTCACATCAGAAGATAGAACAGCTTGAGCTTGAACTCTTTTAACATGCCCATATACCACTAATGTTTCAGGCATGTCCATCCCGGGTCCTGTCTCTGGATAGCCAGGGACTTGACTCGGGACAGAAAGTTAAGATGAGAATATGGAATATTACTTTTTAAAAAGCTACCGACAGCCAGAGCCCTGAATGTGGTTGACCCTCTATGACATTATGGTCATCCACCAATATAAAACCCTGGCTACGCCAATGGGAACAAACGTGAGGTGAATACAATTTTAAACGAAATGCAAGATAAATGATATCGAACTAACACGTGTGTTGCAACACTTTATTACAAAACGACACTCTACACACGTCCGTCTTCGCTATCAACGGATATCGTCAATAAACCTACTATTATTCGCAAGACGTAAAAGTGCAGTTATGCCTGCATTTTGATTTAGTAATCGATGTTATAACATGGTAACCTTATATAGCACCTTTAAAACTACATTCCCTGAAATATTTTATTATTTAAGAATATAGAACAGAAAATCCAATTACGTTTGGTGCATATTTGACGCCGTACTCCGCATTGGTTTCACTACGCTGGCTTATCCAGGTCAAAAACAAAGCCATGATTTTGAAAGTGGAACACTTTTGACGGGCTCGTACCGATCTCGGTTTTCATTGGCTTATCACAAGTATAGAATTCCCCAACAAGAGACCACGTGAGATTTCGCCATTTTTGAACAAATTTAACTGTCTTGATTGAGGGGTCGTCTCATATCTCCAAAACATATTTATATCCATAGAGGTATGGTACAACACCATTCCAGGGGTCGGTGAGTGGGGGATTTGCCTTGAAATTTTGACAGTGGCCAGCTGTTGGCATACGAGTTACATGTAAGGGGGTGTTACTAATTACGTAACGCTCTAGGGGTAGAGGAAGAGGCTACTGTGTTCGATTTACGTAACATTTTTCAAGACTATATGTTATTTTTTATTCATTACTTAGACCTAAACAGGCGGTTTTTTGAAATGCGCGTTCAGTCTAGGATCGATCCCCATCGGTGGGTATACAAAAAGACCATGGTATGTGATATCATGTCTGTGGGATGGTACATATAAACAATCCCTTGCTAAAAAAAAGTGTAGCGGGTTTCCAAGGCGCGCGTGCAGGGATTTCAGCGGGGTTGGGGTTATAGACTGTGTTAAGCGAAGTTTATGGGGGGCTATGCTCCCCCATAAAATACATTTCAATTTTTTTTAAGCTTGGGCAAGTAAGGGTTTCGACCTCCAATACCCTCCCCCTGCACATGCACCCGATTCCTCTCTAAATTATATGTCAAAATTACCAAATGTTAGACATCCAACAGCAGATGGAAGGAAGGATAGGATATGTTTTATTTAACGACGCACTCAACACATTTTATTTACGGTTGTATGGGGTCGGATGATTATTACATCAATATGCTTTATCTTTGATGCCGTTAAATCCCCCCCACCCCCCCCCCCCCCCCCCCCCCCCCCCCCCCCCCCCCCCCCCCCCCCCCCCCCCCCCCCCCCCCCCCCCCCCCCCCCCCCCCCCCCCCCCCCAACTTTACCCTTTCCAAACGAAATAATATTTATTTGAATTTGTCGATTTTAACACGTAAAATTAAGAAGTGAAAACGTTCAATGTCTACTTTAGTATATTTTATTTTAAAAATATATACATGATTAATGTGTTAATGTCACGGACGGTGTTTGACTTTATTTTTATTCGTGTTTTCCTGAACTGGCTTCCAGGACTCGGGACAGGAGGCTATATAGCTTACGTAGACGGACGGTATTTTGTTACGTCATTGTGTTTGTTTCAGCGCTAAACCTATCCTTAGTGACGTCACGCCACTGTCGTTCTTCTAGTTAACGAGTCTACCGCTGCCAAATATTGTGGCGCTACGCGCGATTGTATCATTTCCCCTTTTAAAAGAAAGGCTGCGCAAATTTTAAAAGGGCACCTACATCATTCGAGGAGATGATACATTTTAGAAATGCACCTACAGCATTCAAAAGTTCACTAACACGCATTATTTATTGTGGCAATGTTTCCCAGAAGGGACGGTACGTCGCATATTGGCATATCAAAGGCCGTGGTATGTGCAGTCCTGTCTGTGGGATGGTGCATATTAAAGATCCCTTGCTACTAATGGAAAAATGTAGCTGGTTTCCTATGATTGTATTTGAAAATTACCAAATGTTTGATATCCAATAGACGATGATTAATAAAACAATGAGCTTTAGTTGTGTCGTTAAACAAAACAAACTTTTTTGTTTCTTTCTTGTTTGGTTGAGTTTCTTTTGGATTCCTAGACATAATCGTTTGCTTTTATCTGTTACCTTAACAAAAGTTGACAATTTTATAATATTTACATTAACTTATTTACACTGGCCCAAGACCCATAGAAACATAACTGAAATGTCTTGATAATATATATATTTTTTAAAAGTCGATCATACATTCGCCTGTAAACAGACCCAGTTAGAATAAGTAAGACAAATGGTATCATTTTGCGATTGGTGGGTTTTTTTTTTTTTTGAAATAAAAATAATAACAAAAACAACAACAACAACAACATAATAATAATAATAATAATAGTAATAATAGTAATAATACATACCTGTCAACTCTTCACGCATTTGGCGTGAATCTCACGCATTTGTAGCCTAACAAATATCACGCTGTCACGCAACGTTACTATAATATCACGCTTTTTCTAAAAATAAAAATATTTTATAATCGTGGTTTATATTTTAGAGCTGAATGGAATTATATACTGATTATGCAGGGTCTCTGAATTCGTTACCTATTAATAATGATGCAGGATATCGGTTCAATACCAATAATGACTCGCGGGTGGACCGGCCTCGGTGGCGTCGTGGTTAGGCCATCGGTCTACAGGCTGGTAGGTACTGGGTTTGGATCCCAGTCGAGGTATGGGATTTTTAATCCAGATACCGACTCCAAACCCTGAGTGAGTGCTCCGCAAGGCTCAATGGGTAGGTGTAAACCACTTGCACCGACCAGTGATCCATAACTGGTTCAACAAAGGCCAAGGTTTGTGCTATCCTGCCTGTGGGATGTCTGACGCCATATAACCGTAAATAAAATGTGTTGAGTGCGTCGTTAAATAAAACATTTCTTTCTTTCACTCGCGGGTGCTACCGATGACCGACTTGTATGGTTTAACATTAACCGTATTAATTAGTAAAAGTTGCACTCGCTCGATTTTTTTTTTTTTTTTTTTTTTTTTTGAAAAAATTCTCCTTGAACCTGACCAAGAACTTACAGTCCCTGGACCCTGACTTCTAACTTTCTCACGCCTAAGAATTACCACAGGTTGACAGTTCTGATTAATGATAGTTATTATTATTGATAAAATATTCACATGATTAAAAACATTGGTAAATCAATAAATTCAGACAAACACAGACAGATAGAGATAAACGGACAGACGGATACATGGATTGTCAAAACAAAAAAAACAAACCACCGGGGGAAAACTAATAAAGTATGTTTTATTCTGAGAAATTGACGACGACGATGATGATGATGATGATATAAAGAAAAACAAAGAAAAAATATTAATGTTATAACTTTTGTTTTGCTATCAGTTCATTTAAAAGTCAAGAAACAAGCAAGAATATATTTTAAAGCGACATTCCTGAGTTTGCCGCATTGTAAGATGTTTCCGACTAATAAAATATTTTTACGATTAAACTTACATATTTAATATATTTTCTTGTTTAGAATATTAGTGTCTGTATATTCAATGTGTTTCTGGTCGTCTTAGTATTTGTAAGAAGCCCAAACTGGATTTTGTCTTCAAATAATTTCGTACGTACGAAACAATGTATTTTAGGAAATAAAATGAATTATAACCTAGTACAAATAGAACAATCAGAAACACGTTTAATATACAGCCACTAATATTTTATGAAGAAAAATATATTTGATATGTAATTACAGTCGTTAAATAGTCTTTGTTAGTCGATAACATCTTAAAAATTGCAGCAAACTCAGGAATGTCCCTTTAAGAACATATGTTCGTTTCACAAGGCTGAGTATTTTGGTTTGACGTGACATAATTCATAGACATATGACAGGCACAACGAGATTCTCATAACTCCCTTCTCCGTATCTAGTTTGGGAACGTCTTATGGCCCGACTTTTGACATACTTTGATCTCCTTATACAATTTGTAGATTATACTCATTTACGCTGAACCCACTAGGGGGAAAATTCCTTACATTCCAATATTTCAAAGAATACTGGGTGTTTTTTTTCTTACACACCCATGTAAGAGATGACCCGTTGTTGATAAATGTCGTCTCCAACATAAATATTATGTTAACTTTTTGACTTTTACGACTGGTTGGACCGCGGTGATAACCCGGTCACCAGAGACACACCATCCAATAATACAAGGACATCCGGGGCCGAAATAGTTTGTTATTACCCATAATGGCAGAGGGAAGTGGGGAAAGACCCCCCCCCCCCCCCCCACATTTCTTCCCCTAGATACGTTTTGACGTCATAAACAGTGCTTCACTATTGGCGGTTGTGTTGTTTCCATGCTGGCAGTCATGTCAACAACTAACTGACGTCATCAGCTATGCGTACGTCTCTTGTTCTCGATCGAAAATCTTGCATAAAATGATAAATATTGAAAATGGGTAACAAATAGAATACCCAATTCGTTACTCAGCAATACCGTTTATCTTGCACTCATTAACTGATGTTGCCCTAACCTCGCCTTAGGCTTGGAAAGGACAACGTCAATTCACTCGTGCAAGATAAACAGTATTGCATACCTGTCAACTCTCACGCATTTGGCGCGAGTCTCACGCATTTGTAACAAACATCACGCTCTTACGCAACGTTACTATAAGCTCACGCTTTTTCTAAAAAAAAACACAATTTATAATCGTGGTTTATATTTGAGAGCTGAATGGAATTATATACTGATTATGCAGGGTCTCTGAATTCGTTACGTATTAATAATAATAGGCCTAGGCCTACAACATATCGGTTCAATAACAACAATCACTCGCAGGTGCTAGCGATGATCGACTTGTATGGAGGGGACAATTAAGGCATTTGGCCTGGTAAGCATATTCAACGATATATAATGCACATTATTGCTTAATATCAACAAGTATAATCGTATAGTTAATTAATAAAACGGTTAATTGTGACGGCTATTATATATAACGTGCGCAGCCATTTTGTACCGTCCCAGTGAATACGCCCTCTGGCGAGCTGGTGGTTACGTAATACCTAACGTGTCACGTCAGGAATTAGTCTTCGAACTGAAGAAACAAAACATACCTGATTTTTGCGGATGCATCGCAATGTTCTGTAATAATATCCATCCTAGTAAGCCAGCACCAATTATATATTATTTTTCAATACAAAATAAACCACCCCATTGTCAAAGTGTTGAAATAACTGTATTATGTTTTTTTACATAAATTAACCCACGGACTGAAACAATAATCGGAGTTTTTTCTTGGTTAATTGGTCTTTTCTTTCCGTGACCTGTACCTGTGGTTCCTGATTGGCAGGTGTATATTTAGACGGTCCCCAGACACTGTGTCTAGACACACTGAAAAGACGTGCCTCTTTTATTAAGATCACAGGGTATTGTGTGATAACAGCACGGATACCCGTCAAATCGTAATGGGCATTATCAGCCGTCCTGCTTTATTAATGTAAGTAATTCTGTGAAGCCCTTGATTAAGTAGACTTTCCCATCTAAAATCACAAATCTGACCAATTACGTCGTCCCAAAGAAAAGAAAAGTATCACTTGGGTATCGTGAGTAGTCGCTTTTGCTCGAACGTACTCTAACAACAGGCCTAATAATACATGCATTTTTTTCCTTTGGATTTTAATTTGTAGTTTTTTTTTACTATAACCCCATTTCGTTCTATTGATGCAACATGAAATATATTTAGTTAAACAGTTTATCATACTATCAAGTCAATTGTGTTGTTTTACAAGTCAGGTTGATGAAAGCGAAGCGCCTTGTCGTAAATTAGAGCATTTGTTTACACTGTGCATAGAGGAGATGGACGGAGCTGACGTCACTTCGCCTCAAGCTATACCACCGGACGTCACAAAAACGAAACAAAATGCCTGCCCCCAGTTAGCAGGAATAATCATGTTTTTTTTTATTAACTCTAAAATTACGCGTTTGTCATTTGTTAAAGTGTCAGTATCTTTCCAACACATAAGGCTATTGTTTGAGTTGACCCTACCTTTAACCGTATTAATTAGTAAAACTTGCACTCGCTCGATTTTGGACTTAAACAACAACAAAAAAACTTTGGTACTGTTGCCTCGTAGCTCGTTGAGTATTCTCTAATTCTGTGACGTGTCAGTTATAGACAAAACCACATACCAGTTGTTTTGCCACGCTATTTATTGCACAACATTATAGCGCGCGGGATTATTATATCACGATATCGTGTAACGGTCGAGTGGTATAAATCTTGCACACTATAAACAAGTGCAGAAAATAACTGGCAAAACTGGTGCAAGAACTAGAATAGGCCTATTACACTTGTGTCCGTTTGATACCATTTATCTTACAACTCGTTGTTTTAAAGTGTATCCAACTTGTTTTCACTTGTTAGATACGTTTTGTTTTTAAAATATAAAAACAACAACTCGTTGTAACATAAATGTTAGGGGAACCAGAAATATTAATGTTAATATCAACTATTATTATCAACTATTAGATCGAACATACGTTTTGGCCACAGACATCCTAGTAAAGAACGTTCAGGTCTGTTTATTAATTTTCTCTTCTTTTTTTTCAGTATATTTTCCGGGAGAGCATGACTCGACCCCCACCCCTCCACTCTAAACCTCGCTCGCCACAGTCTAGACCC
The DNA here is from genome assembly GCF_016097555.1 of Gigantopelta aegis. Classification (NCBI taxonomy): domain Eukaryota; kingdom Metazoa; phylum Mollusca; class Gastropoda; order Neomphalida; family Peltospiridae; genus Gigantopelta; species Gigantopelta aegis. The sequence goes on along the minus strand of NC_054701.1, from coordinate 21,108,504 downwards.
AACTTCCGCTAAACCTGCTGCACACGCGTCTGTTACGGACAGTAAAACAAATGTGTGTCAGTTTACACATAGACAATGGAGGAAATGCGTGCCGTTTTAAGTGCAGGATGTGGGAAAATGTATGTCGTTTTTCTTTATACATTGGGACATTGTATTGATACAATATTTCTATAAAGAAGAAATCCCAGTAAGAATAATTAGTTTATTGAACAGCAATAAAGATAACGTTTTCACTGAAGCTGGTGATTAGGTACTGCGACACAGTCTTTATACAGCTGTGGAAAACAAGTAAAACAAGTAAAACCATAAATATTATTACAAACAGTGTTACAATTCCAGTTCATTCTAGTCTCTTCTCCCCGCCATTTAACAACATAATAATACCCTACAAAGGCGGATCTGGGGGTGGGGGTGGGGGCCTTCCACCTCATGTCCCCCCCCCCCCCCCAATGGATTTTCTGGATCCGCCACTGCCCTGCGTAATCGGAGGTAATAATACTACTGACAGAATGAATCGATAATGTTCGATTACAACATTGGAATGATACAATATTAATGACAATTGTAGTCGTGACTAACAAATTATTTCATTGGTTTTCTATCTTGTTCCTTGTAAGAAACTATTTGATTGGATGGATCCAACTGTTTTATACATTACATTGCTGTTAGACACACACACACACACACACACATACACACACACACACATATTATATATACATATGTACATATATATATTATATATGCATACATACACACACACACACACACACATATATATATATATATATATATATATATATATATATATATATATATATATATATTCGGTCAACATCGGACATTTCCGTAACATCAGTTAGAAAGTTGAATTAGATACAAATTGTGAAATACATGTAAGTGCACTGAAATAAAATAAATAAATGTCAAATTCGTAATCTGTATTTACATGGATTTATTACTAAACAATTTGAATATTTCAACAATAAAAAGACCCAGCACTGTCCGCTCTCCAGAAATGTAGTCGTGTTCAAAGTAACGCCTGTTTGAGCACTAACTGTTTGACTGGTATCACGGTTCATCTCACACGAGCTGCACTTTAAAAAATCATTACCCTTACCCGCTTAACAAAGAACATGACAAGGATGGTAACTATAGGATTGAATAGCTATTGTTGTGGTTCCGCGATTCGTCTATGAGCGTGTCGTTAAATAAAACATTTCTTTCTTTCTTTCTTTCTATAGTTCGTTCAGCCTAAATAATTAATCCGAAGGTTGTAATAACCAACTGCGCAAGCGCAGCGATTGTTAGTCCTCTTTAATGGTTTACGATTTGATATTTGATGGATCACCAGTTTGACGGAAATATAGCTAATAACACAGATCATTTAGTTCGAGCGAAGGCCTGGAAGGGTCGACATACCGCAACGCTCGAACCAAAAACGAAATCCCTTATATTAACTGCTGTTGAGTCGAACACGTCCAGGGTCGACTATAAGCCTTAATTATCGGTCACATCTGTGTTATTGCCATTTATTTATTTTATTTCAGTGCACTTACACGTATTACACAATTTGTATCTAATTCAGCTTTCTAACTGATGTTACGGAAATGTCCGATGTTGACCGAATGGTTCGGTCGAACTACACGATGGGTCGAACACTTTCTGGAGCACCGACGGGGTTCAAACCTACGGGATTCATATATATATATATATATATATATATATATATATATATATATATATATATATATACATACACACACAGAGACATATATACATACATACATACATATAGAACCATGAATATGAAGCTCATTAGAATGGTAGGTTTTTCTGCACCCCAACCATATCCTCATACAAACTTACCTTTTCAAACCATTTTCTAAATTCTGCTTTTGTTACACTCCCATCGTGGTTAGCTATAAAACATGTAATAAATAATAAGTGTTGGGAATCGGTAGGAATTTCACCATCGATCATTGCATATATTCGGTCGGGGAATCAACCGATCACATTTCGATTATACGATCGGTTAGCATTACAGGAACACAAAATGAATTTGAATCATAAGGTAGAAGGCCACAGTTATTCATTTGAGACTGATGCATGCCAGCCCCTGGCATCCTAAATGTCCACCTATGGTTTAAAAATAAAGAAAGATACAAGTATTTTTAGTCTTCCGGAAATTACAAAAACGGGTCATAAATATAAAGGGACATCATTTAATATTTTTAGTTAATTGTCTGTGTTACTTTCATCATAATGTGTCCAAAATTAATGATTTTGGTGCATTTTTGACATTGTTCACAACCATAGAAACCACACCCAAGCAGGAGTTGGCGGATACCACACGTGTATTTATTAATGGAAACTTTTCTCATTAAACCTTACAAAAACAATAAAGGTTTAGCTATTCAATTGTATAACAAAATGAGCTTGTTTGAAAATTACCCCCACTTTTGTCACAAGAAAAAACCGGTGTATGAATACCAAGCGTCGTTACAGCTAAACTGTTTGCACTGCTGGTGAAAAAAACAATTTTCTTTAAAAAAAAAATAATAATAAAAAAAAAAAAAATCCTTGGCTATCACTAAGCTTAAGAATTTACTTCCTATTGCAAATAATTAGCATTCAAACTTGGATCTATGCAAAACCAATCAGCGAACTCTTTGCTGCTACCAAAGGGTCATGTACCTTTTTGTCGGTATCTATGTAACCAGGTGGAATTTTAGTGATTTTAAGCTACTGCACTGCACTGTACACAAACATACATGCATTGAGTTTTAATCAGTGGGTTCACACTTTGGATCAGTAACTGTAGCTTGGGATGGTATTTGACTGTTGACCACTGACCTGTGACACCGACCACGGCTCTGCAATTGGCTAATTTGGCTAAGCCAACTGGTGACTAATTACTATTTTTAAAATCTCACCTGGCAAGAAGACATGTTTTTCCTTCTCTTAAAGTTCGCCATCTTTGAAATCCTGAGGTTAGTTTTCTTTATCTTTTCTTATTTGTACTTCTTTATACTAATATGCATAAAGTCAAACATCATTAAGAAGTAATTGTAGTTTTGTAAATTATAGTTAGTATTAAATATAAATCGGTGAAGGATTAGACATAAACATTATTTAGTTTAGAAGTAATGCTAGCTTATTTAATAGTTGGATTATACATGTAATTATATCTAAGATGTATATAGGTGTAATAATTAAAGTATAATTATAATAAACCTTGTGGTAGCTTAATGCTTAATAATTAATAGTATTCGTTTAACATGTCGATAAGAAATAGAAAATGCCTGTATTTGTATATACATGTATTATGTATGCTATGTAACAGTTGTGATCCATGTTTTAGTATTACTTTATTTGTTTTATAGTTAACTGATCAAGACCTTCACTCTCTGTGTCGCCCTTACGCCCACAGCGAAAGGTAGACTATTGTTTGTTTCTTTAGGTCACGGCCCGTGCAGTATATTCACTTCTCGTGCTAATTGTGTACTGTGTAAATGTCTATTTTTCATTATATTATGAATGTAACTTAATTTAGATTATTTATTAATGTTTAGTTTTATACATTGTGAATATGTTACCATGGGTTATTTATTAATGTTAAATTAATAAATATTTAATTATATGCTTGAAGTAGCGCTTATTCAATTAGTTTATCCAATTGTGTTTTCTTTATTTTTTCTATTTTTTGTATCAACATACTGCAGAGAGTATATTTGTATAACTTAAGACTATATTTCTACAACTTTAGTATCTTTTTATGCGAATGTATGTATCATGGTGTTTTATATGTTTTAAGATTATTGTTATTGTTTTACAGGGTTTTGTCATAGACTACCCTCAATAAAGGACCCTTTCACATTGCTTTCGTCTGTTGTTGGCGATTAGTAATTGTAACATCTACACCCTATAAATCACTAATTTAAACCTAAAATAAACATTTTTTTTTTTGATATGTAGACATGAAAATAAACCCCAACTCCAACAGATTTACATCAACCTGGAGGAAAATGACAGTTAATATTTTGCCATACAATCGATTATGGATTTCTAAAATCGTTCATCACATTGTTAGAACTAAACCGATCAATCTTCGATCAGTCACTGGAACATTGCTAAAAAGAAAAAAAATGTTTGTTTTGTTTAACGAGACCATTAGAGCCATTGATTTATTAATAACCGGTTATTGGATGTCAACAATTTGGTAATTTTGACATATAGTCTTAGAGAGGAAACCCGCTACATTTTTCCATTAGTTGCACGGGATCTTTTATATACACCATCCCACAGACAGGGTAGCACATGCCACGGTCTTTGGTATGCCAGTTGTGGTGCACTGGCTAGAACGAGAAATAGCCCAATGGGTCCACCGACGGGAATCGACCCTAAACCAACCGCGCATCAAGGGGGCGCTTTACCACCGGGCTACGTTTACTAGAAAGTTACAAATATATAACAAAACAGTTGTTAAAATAAGAGAAATAGGAACACATAAGGTAACAGAACCCATCTTTCGTTGTTCTTTTCAGTACAAATTAACGTTGTTCGGTCTAGAATCGATCCCCGTCGGTGAGCCCATTGGGCTATTTATCGTTCCAGCCCGTGCACCACATCTGGTATATCAAAGGCTGTGGTATGTACTACCCTGTCTGTGAGATGGTGAATATAAAAGATCCCTTGCTAGTAATCGAAAAGAGTAGCCCATGAAGCGGCGACAGCGGGTTTCCTCTCTCAATATCTGTGTGGTTCTTAACCATATGTCTGACGCCATATAACCGTAAATAAAATGTGTTGGGTGCGTCGTTAAAAAAAACATTTCCTTCTTCTTGCTACAAATTTTTTTTTTTAAATATTACCGTATGATAATCAAAGTGTAAATATTATCGACATGTTTAGATATTATCAAACATCTATAAAGAGAATAAGGTGGATTCAGATTATTCAGATTCAGAGGTTATTTAAAGGTTGAGGTTAGGGCAATCTAGTTAAAATTAGCTCATTATTACATGTGGATCTAACACCAGCCAGTTGGAGCTCATGTCCACCAATCAAAACCTTGCACAATCCTGCCAGTGATTTAAAAACAATTTGAAAACATTCCGAATTATCCTGAGGGTATACGACATGTTTCGTGTGAATTACGAATGCCTTAAAACATGTTTTATTTTATAAAATAAATAATTTGTAATGTAAAACTGAAGACTGATTTAGTTTTAGTTTTTTTATAAATAAATAAATATTTTTTAACGTTAAATTGAAGACTGATAACCCACCTCGTACGTATTGGTATGGTTCGCTGTACTGCGGCCACTAAAATAGACTCGCCCGATATTTTTAGAATTTGTATGCTCCCAAATAACGTTATAAAAGGCGAAGTGTGATTGGTCAATATTTAAATTATTATTTACAGACGAAATGTTACCTGGACATTGGGGACTACGCAGTGCTGTTAGTTTTAAATTACTGGCAGGATTTTGCAAGTAAGGTTTTGATTAGTGGACATGAGCTCCAACTGGCTGGTGTTAGATCCACATGTAATAGTGGAGCTAATTTTAATTAGATTGAGATTAGGGTCGAGAATTCTAATATTTTATAAAAAAAATAAGGTCAAATTCAAGGTTTTAAAGGGACATTCCTGAGTTTGCTGCAGTTTTTAAGATGTTATCGACTAATAAAGTATTTCTACGATTAAACTTACACATTAAATATATTTTATTGTTTAGAATAACAGTGTCTGTATAATCAATGCATTTCTGACCGTTCTAATATTTGTACTAGGTTAAATTTCATTTTATTTCCTAAAATATGTTTTTTCGTACGTACAATCCCTGCTTGTGCTGTAACCTCACCGTGGTGCAGGGGTGTAACATTCTCTTTGAGAATGGCCAATACAGCACAAAATTGAAGTTTTGAGTAAGATTCAGTATCCGTAAAATTCTGTGATATTTGTGTTTTGCACAGTTCTTTACACTGGTTTTGTTTGTCTTCAATTTTTATATTGATGTTGATCATCACTTTATTTATTTGCATTACCATAGTTTGACACCCAATAGCCGATGTATTTGTCGTGCTGGGGTGTCGTTAAACATTCATTCATTCGTACGTACAAAATTATTTGAAGACAAAATTGAGTTTCGACTACTTACAAATATTAATTCGACCAGAAATACGTTGAATATACAGGCACCGATATTCTAAACAAGAAAATTTATTTAATATGTAAGTTTAATCGTAGAAGTATTTTATTAGTCAGAAACATCCTACAATGCAACAAACTCAGGAATGTCCCTTTAATAAAAAAAAAAATATATATATTAAGATTCATAAATCTGAATGACAGAACCGTAATACGTGATTAGGGCCGTATCACTGCACACTGCAGAGTCGAATGGGCATTTGGTAATAGTGTTTGATTCCTCGTCTAGTGTTTCGTCTATAGGAGGATAGCCACTCCCGAGGATATCCTTTAGTAGATTGCATTATTCTAGCACTGCCACAAAGAGGAATGCCACTCTCATACTAGACAACTCTATAATATCGTTTTGTAATGCAAAATACACGACTACAGTTTTAATGAACTCGTGGGTTAACAAAACCAAGTTAGCCACCACGTTATCAATACTGAACGGTAGAAAATGCTTTTAATTGTGATTTAACATATCAAATATGCGACCTAGATTAGCAAGTGCATTTACGTTTAAGGCTGCCTTTCCATTGATTGATTGATTTCAACTTATTTTCATGCTTATATCCAATTAAGGTTCAAACACGCTGTCTTGGGCACACACCTCAGCTATCTGGGCTGCCTGTCCAGGACAGTGGGTTGGTTGTTAGTTTGTTAGTGGTTAGTGAGAGAGAAGAGGGTGTAGTGGCCTTACACCTACCCATTGAGCCCTTAAGAGCTCGCTCTGGGTTGGAGCCGGTACCGGGCTGCGAACCCTATACCTACCAGCCTGTAGTCCGATGGCTTAACCACTGCGCCATCGAGGCCGGTGCCTTTCCATTGGTATGGTTTTACCCGCGCGGCTATTTCTGCCGCTAAAACCCCGGTCACACTGTTAAGGATCGTCTGGCCGGATCCACGACTGATGAAAACCTCACGGATGACCCCGGATAATGGTCTATCCGCGGTCCCCTACGGATGAACCACGGTTTAACTACGGTTTTCGACGGATAAACCAAGGATTATTAAGGAATGGGGTTAGTTGACAACGGGGAGCGCTACGGGTCGCTACGGATCGCTAAGGATCGGTACAGTTTAGTACGGACAACAACGGATTGTCCATGGGCGTACATAGGAGGGGGGGGGGGGGGGTCGATGGGTTCGACCGAACCCCCCCTGAAATCGCTTTTTTTTATAATTTAATATATCTGACATTGATATCTGACATTATTATATTTACTCAACATAGAAATATATGCCCAATATCTCTGCAATCTATTTTGGAACCCCCCTTTTCAAAACTCAACATAGAAATATATGCCCAATATCTCTGCAATCTATTTTGGAACCCCCCTTTTCAAAATCCTATGTACGCCCATGTTGTCACGAATGATGCCGGATCGTATCTGCGGCTAACCCGATCCTTGAGTGTGACCGCGGCTTGAGGTCGGGGATTACTACGATTAATGACGGATAAGTACACTTTAAGTACAGTTTATTACGGATTAGAACGGATTATTACGTTCTTCTACGGATCATTAAGGATGGACTACGGTTGTTCGATCCGTGATGGATTTTTGGACATGTTCATAATGATAAACCCAACCATCATAATGAATTAAAATAATAATTCACTAAATTACGTCTACACAGTATCGGTGACGGATCCGGAAAGTTTGCAATGTGTTAATTTTGAATGATTTCAATTTCATCAATTTAAAAATTATTTATTGGGGGAAAAAAGTGATTAAAGCGAATCCGGACCCCCACAACTCCCTCCTGAATGCGCCTATATTAACACCCTTTATCCTCGTTTAATAATAATAAATTTTTTTATATAAAAGACGTACCTGTACTGTAATAACATGAAATGAAATCAAATAACTGATGTGCATGCTCACCAACTTGTTACTAACAATAATGTTTAAATTGTTCACTTTAGTAACGAAAAATAAAAATACCTTTTTTTTTTAGCAAGAATTAATGTTATTTTAGGAGGTAAACTATTGTGTTTTTAAAGCAATTTGTACGATATGGCGGGTTGGTCGGTCCCTCTTACCCACCCCTGCCTACGGACCTGTGGTAGGCACTGGTGGCAGTAAAACATAATGGGTTCCGTGTTGCATTGTTGTAGTCTATGCAATGTACTAATAAATTGTTTTATTGCCGTTTCCGATAAAACAATATATAATATTATTATGAGTGTAGGCTGCTTGGTATTAAACCCTGCATGATATCACTACATGCTTTAATACCTGATGCATGTTGCCAGCCTTTCCTTGCATGAAAGAGGCTCACGGAGAACGGTCTTTTTACTACAAATCCCAAACCATATTCCAGCTTCAAGGGAGACATATTACGAAAATACTGACGTTTTTTCGGTATAAAATTGAAGCTTACGCATTAGATTATGGAAAACACCCTGCTCCAATCTCCTCATTATTTTATGTTCCCAAAATATGTGTGTCTTTTTACACAGGCCAGTAACCAGCATTTCAAGTGGGAGGGTCCGACTAGCTATGTGCTGGGGTCTTTTGGATATGAAGTTGCATTCCATTCATTTTTGTCAGTGATGCGTGATATCATCAAAATGGCATCTAGACCTACATGTTGACCGTAACCCCACCCCCTCCTAAATACGGGCATGTTTTTGCAGGTGTTAGTTCTCGTATCCAATAGTCTGTCCCATCCTCCTACAAAAATGTTGGGGTTTTTTGTTTTGGTTTTCGTAAATAATTTGGTTTGGTTTGATGTAAGTGTTTTAGAATAGGCCTATAACAAAAGACAACAACTATTTTTGTATCATATTTAGAAAACAATCGGCTCAGAAATAAATAATTTGTAGTAAATTACATAGTATGGGGGAAAAATCGTTCACTTTGGAAAGGACTTTAAGTAGTGGTTCAAATCTCGATTTGATCAAATGTGTTTTTTACTGTAGAAGTTTTATTAGTAATGGATCTTCCTCATTTAACAATGACATGTTTCAATTTGCATATGGTCGTTTAATTAATGACGTCACATGGAAAGAACCGTGTAATAAGAACGCCTCACTGGAAACCGCACAAATGGAAAGGCAGCCTATCGAGTTGGTATTATAATGAGGGCGCCTTGGGTTCACCTCCAAACAGCATTTCTATGATCAAGTTGTTCAATGTCAAAAGAATGATATCTGTTGTTAATCAATAACAACAAAAACATATATAGATATAGTTGTATACATATACATAGTACTCGTGATTGCAGTTTTAACTATTTTCTAATAACCCCCTCACCTCGAAGAAATATCATAATTTAGGTATTATATAGTCTTTAAATAACTATAAGTAGATTTATTGTTGATACATGTACACACAATATATATATGTAGATCCTCCACGGATTCATATACACCTGTCGCATATTACACTACGATATCCGAATAATGTGTCATATCACTATATAGACATCTGTCAGGCTGACCCGAACGCCAAAGACACATCTTCTAAAGAAATTAGCACTACCGAAATCAACTGCTCTATGACCTGTAAGTAATCTTGCAAGCGGTTTTAGTTGAAAACGATGTGAGAAATGAATACTGCACTCATTTCCGTTAGCTATCATTTATCTTACAACTCTTTCTTATAACAAGGTAGTCCAATAGCTTTCGCTTGTTAGATACGTTTTGAAACAAAGATAAACGCTGTCTAATGCCCACTTATAGTATATTTTATATATTAACAAGTATGTGATTATACACTAACCGTCCATAGACCTATAAAGCGGGGTGATGTCTTCCGCACCAAATATGTTGTCATGGTTACGATCAAGATGGCGAAATAAGTATTCAGCAAATGCTGGAACATCACGAAATCGGTATTGCCAATTGTAGATGAACTCATAACGATCTATTTTCATATCGTCTGAAATTAACATTCGCAAAGGTGGTGAGAGAGAGAGAGAGAGAGAGAGAGAGAGAGAGAGAGAGAGAGAGAGAGAGAGAGAGAGAGAGAGAGAGACAGACATAGAGAAAGAACATGAAATATATACTCGTCACAAGAAGTTATGGGCTACATATATGGCGCATTCAGCCCCAAAATATTGTAAGGAATTTACTTTTCGGAACATTCTTTAGCACAGTTACACGTTAGAACTTTGCCAGAAATAACATTCGCAGCAATCATGTCTGTATTGTTGTGTAACAATCATATCAAAATTGTTATATCTATTGTTTTTGTCTTAGTATTATTATGTTAGGTCTTAGTTTTATTACATGTGGCCTAATCGACAATCCCGTGTTGAGTTATTATTCTTTCTTAACGTAGATGAACAAAGTACACATAAACACTGCATCTGAGAAGCGGCATAGCTCATTTGCTCTGCCAATGGTACTGAGTTCGTGCAGCCGTTGGTTGGCGGAATAGCTCACTTGAAGGTATCTTGCTACTTGTCTGATGAATACGCCACCATTCAGCCATATCAGGGTTTAGCCACAGTCCAAAATGCTCGCTTTACATAAAACGTACACCCTGGGTTTTTTGGGGGTTTTTTTGCCTTATCCTGACTGACAAAAAACAACAACCCCAAAGTTTAAAAAACCCACAAACAATTTTACATTTTAATTTATCTGCCACACGCTTTCTACTGGCAGTCAAACAAGCTGTGAGTAAAAAGTTGGTATACACGTAGTCACCAATGCTTTAGCCACCTGCTTTTATTATAATTATTACCTGTCACCGCCCCGGAATGTTTATATTTTGTTTTAAAGTGACATCAAAATTGATACTGGCCCTTAACTTGTCGTAACTATATAGTATATAGAGATGTAGACAGGGAGCCAGACAATGCTACGGCAGGCAAAGTGATAAGACAGATTCTTAAAGGTGTAATATCAAGCTGCATAATGCCCATACAAAATTGCAACCAAATAAATTAATTTACCAGTTTTAACGTAGGTGAACACTTCATAACGTTACGTGAAGCGGATATACCCGGCCTATCTGCTGTCATTGTGCACTTCATCTCTCTATCAGTCACAGTCAACATCAACTTGCCAGATTTTGAGGATTCACAGATTCCATAAAATTGTTACGCCGTGATAAGACAGAAATACTAGTATACACGGCGTGCAAGATAATACAATTTCGATGTTCTCGAGTTATTTATGAAAATATAATGTGTGGCATTGATTCATCTGTAGTTATTAATCACCATAAATATATAGGAAAATAAATAAATAAATAAATAAATAAATAGATATAAATAAATAGCATTTAAATCTTTGAACAATAAAACTATTTTAAGGGTAAATACTAGATGCCTACCATGTTCACCATTAACGCGAAGCGCCAATGTATCAACAAAGCATTCTTACGCGGATGCGTGTCAAACCGCGACACAAATTCAGATATGATTTCGAAGACGGTGATCTTGCCATTTCTGTCGTGGTCGGCGTAGTTGGCCACCTGGGTGACCACATGATCGGCTGTTAGTTTGTCCTGGTTGTTGTGCACGCACATTTGCTGACTAGAAGAAAAACAAAAACCCCTAGAGTGCAACCTTTCACTCTTGATTCAGACGGGTCTACCAGAGAGTAATATTACATCCCAGAGAACAGTAATTAATTATGGATTTTCTGTGTTCGTGATAATCAGACAATTACATGTTATAATAGTTACAACAGATACATCGTATGTCATTTATTAAATAATTCATACACTCACCTGTAGACGTATCCAATTAATGTCAATAAAAGTATTGGTAGCATTGTTTGTGTTTTAATCTGATTCTGAAAAACAATTAAAATGAAATAGCAGTAATAATCTACGTATGTATTATCCACATAGTTCAATATAACCGAGTTAATAATAATCATACGAATCACACGTGTAATAACAAGTGTAATGACGTAATTTTGGGAAGAGACGTCATAACATGACGTTGTTTTCTCCAGTCCTAGCTCAGACATTGTATGTGGAATATGACGTCATTTCGTCGTTTCCTTCTAGTTGTGGTTGAAACATTCTGAGACGGTTTGTTATTCATAAAAAAATAACAATAATATTATGGATAATAAAGAAATTATTACACTCGCGTGTGTGTCGTACTGATTTTACGAAACGAGTGTCAGAATTTATGTATTACACTAGCTCTCGCTCGGGCAATACAAAACTTCTGACAGTCTTTTCGTAAAATCGGTATGACACACAAGCTCGTATAATAATCTCTATATATTAAACACAAGTCAAATAATTGTTACTCTGTATGTCTTGCAAGTAGATCCACTCATTTGTTTTCAAAATCATCTTTCTCGACATTATTTAACAATAGCCAAATTTCGTCACTGAACATAACTGCTAATTTTTATTTCCAAAAGGCCAAAAATCAGGTCTTCAAACGTTCAAAAGTTGTAAAACGTTACACCCTCAAACATTGGAAGTAGATTTAATTAATCATGGTACCCGTGTTAAAACGTTACCACATATTATCCCGCTATCAAATATTCATCTTATATGCTTATCGATAAAGCACACAATTTATGACTTTATTTAGCTAATGTATTTTATTTGTAAATGCAGAACTGTACAAAAACTAAATATACAACCCAAACATTAAATATGCGTAAAATATCAATTTATATATTAATAGTTCATTAGTAAAAAGAAATTTAAATATTGATCGTTCAATAAACATAGACTGACAGACAGAGAAATAAAAATAGACGTATAATGCATATTTTAATTAAAATAATGATTATGATGCTGCTGCTACTGCTGCTACTACTGCTGCTGCTGCTGCTGCTGATGATGAATATAAAGTAAAATAATAATGTTATACTGACCCTTTATTCACAGTTCATAAACAAACCATAAAATATCCAGCGTTTTAGTAATGTGGCAAGAACATATGCTTGTTTCACAAGCAGCATGATAAGATTTGATATCTAATAAAGCATAAAGCCAAGAAACGGGCAAAGCGATACTCATATTGATTCTACACTGCCGATTTTGAGACGACCTTTTTTCTGGGCCAGCCATTGACGTTTTTCATCATGCGGGCGGGACGTAGTCCAGTGGTAATATAACAGTGGAATATATCAGATGATAGGGCAATACAACACCAAAATGTTAAAACCAGGTTTGTGAAAATTGGTCCATGTGAAGTGAAGTTATATGCAATTTAGTTTGGCGTGGTCAAAAAAGGTCATGGGAGGTACCTTGAGACCCACTTCTTTCTGTTAACAAGGAAGTTTACTAGTGGGGGTGGGTGTGTGCATGTGAACCCCCATAGCCCATGGACTATATATATATATGTATGTATGTATGTATGTATGTATGTATGTATGTATGTATGTATGGATGGATGGATGGATGGATGGATGGATGGATGGATGCCTGCCTGCCTGCCTGTGTGTGTGTGTGTGTGTGTGTGTGTGTGTGTGTGTGTGTGTGTGTGGAGTTTTTATTTGCTTTTCAACGGGAAGAAAAACAACGCATATCCTAGCCACCTGTAGCAAAGATGACGGTGTCGTGTGGGTGGGGGATCAAATGCCTTTCAATGTTTGAGGCAGCGCATTAAAAAATTTCTTCTCTTTTATAAAAACAAAATATGAATCCGACCCTTTCCCCATTCCTAATTCAAGATTTCCTGATAGCCAAGTTTCCTTTCAAGACAGGTTTCCTTTGTTTTGCCCCAGCATTGAGTAAACACATTTGTGTTATAAGCTTGGCTATATTTTGAACAAATCGTGTTCATTTTATACTGATTATAGAATTAGTAGGCGTATACAGGTAGACACAAGGAACCATGGTAGCACTCGCATATGTACCTAGAAAGCACCAACAGCTCTTTACAAAATGTAACAGACGTATACTCATAGTCATAGACGAATGATTGGAAACCTAAATTTGGAAATATATATGTAGAAAATTACTTAAGAAAACAAACGTCAGATTTAAATACACAGATTAAAAAACAACCCATTGTATACATATACATGATGATATGTACTTCCAGATGACAATGATGGTTAAAATGCTAATACATTAAATTTTTATGATAGGCAGTATTGACTGAATAAACAACACACATTTCAATATGTAAGTGTACGAAATTTAATGCCTGCAGTTGTAAAGTATCCATACAGTAGACAAACAAAAACAATATCTAACACAACATATTCAGGAAAGTAAATACTAACAGTAACAATTTCTATATATGCATGTTCTAACAAACCATAAAGAAATAAATCTAGAAAGAGAACATTCTGAAAATTAGATAGATTTGTTGCTGGGTTGCACAGATACAAATACAAAATATAAAAGTTGTAAATGATGTTCGAATTCAGTTGGGAGAGGGGGGGGGGGGGGGGGTGGTGACCGCAATTAGTGAAGACGGCGGTACAGCGGTAGGATGATAGGTACCCCCCGAAAGTGACCATTATTCCTTTTTACATCTCCACCTGGCTATTTTAAGCTAATAATGGCTGGACCGTCCCACCAATGGATGACATGTGCGCATTTCGTGCTTGAAATTCCATTAATGTGATATCTTAGGATTTACTTTCACCTCCATCGAAATATCGATACCAGTCACTGAGTATGAATATTTCCTATATAACATTATAAACATTGGTACACTAAAGATATAGGGGATACATGTGGTACTTTTTAGATATTAAATGCTACTTTGACTGTTGAAAGAGAAAGCTTTAATTGTTATAAAACACACACTTTAAGCAGCAACTGCATGTAACAAGATACATACTATTATATGTACATCAAACTATGTATATATATATATATATATATATATATATATATATATATATATATATATATATATATATATATATACACGAACAGTCAAATAAGTATATACATACGTAGTGAAATGAGCATCATAGGAAACGATTTTTTAGTAATACCGTAACACGCATTCATTACAAATTATTTTAATTTCAACTATACTTTTCTAGGCAAACAATTCAGTTAACTAGGCTATCTGTCCATGACAGAGGTACAGTTTTAAACAGTTAATGAGGCATACGTCTGTGAATGAATACAAATCTCCGTTGTGCTGTAAGTTCAGCCTGAGACTGAAACACAGGACCTACCAACCCCAAAACAGACGATTACAGATGGCTGCACTAGCATACAGTTTTGTTCATGTCTAGGCCAAGTCGACTGGCGTCTGGTTTCGAGTCTTTGCTTTCTGCATTAAGACTCAACGATGTTTTAGAACGCACTGGCGCCTGGGAATCCGCCATATTCTGATCTGGACGTGGCGGAAGAATACCTTTAGACTCCCAAAAGTCTGCGATTTGTAAGAGGTAGTCCCTTCCATAGTGTGCCAACTGATTGACGTATGAGGGTTTGCCTATTAAACGAGAGAAAAACACCCTTTTATATCAGTTCTGCTGAATATATTCTACTTGGCTGCATGTCAGCAGGAGCGATCATAAATAATTCATAACCAGATATACATTTTAGATCAACAAAAAATACAAAGCCTCCAATTAGAACTGTCTTTCAGTTTCGATCTCTGCATGTCAGCCTGTATTTCTTCCTTTCTCCCTCTGCCCCTATCTTTCGTTCTCTTTAACTCTCAGTCTTTCTTTTTGTTTTGTAACTGTTCTCTGTTTGACTCTTTCCCTATGAATCTCAATTACTCTCTCTTTCTCTGACGACGTTCCCCTACACTCTCTCTCTGTGACTTTCCCTTTCTGTCTGTCTCTCTGTCTGTCTGTCTGTCTCTCTCTCTCTCTCTCTCTCTCTCTCTCTCTCTCTCTCTCTCTCTCTCTCTCTCTCTCTCTCTCTCTCTCTCTCTCTCTCTCTCTCTCTCTCTCTCTCTCTCTCTCTGACTCTCTACCTTGTTTGTGTAGCAGTAGATCCATGTACTTCTTATCCTTATACAGCTCCTCCAGCAGTTTCCTCAGCCTCCATTCGTCCATGGACAAGACATCTACATGTCTGGATCTGCTCGTGTATCTTATCGGCGCCTTGGACACGTTCACGTCTCTCTTGGACACAAACGTTATTGGAGCGGTCGGATTTCTAACTGGCACAGGATGATATGGACTCGGCACCATCTCAACCAGATTCTAAAAAACAAATATTTCAAAACGAAATTTCTTTATGAAGAGTGGCTGGATGTAAAGAAAGAAAAAAAAAGGTTTATTTAACGACGCACTCACATTTTATTTACGGTTATATGGCGTCGGACACATGGTAAAGGAACACACAGATATTGAGAGAGGAAACCCGCTGTCGCCACTTCATGGGCTACTCTTTCCGATTAACAGCAAGGAATCTTTTATATGCACCATCCCACAGACAGGGTAGTACATACCACGGCCTTTGATATACCAGTCGTGGTGCACTAGCTGGTATATCAAAGGCCGTGGTATGTGCTATCCTGTCTGTGGGATGGTACATGTAAAAGACTCAGTGGTACAGTGTGCTCGCTTGATGCGCAGTCGGTCTGGGATCGATCACCGTCGGTGGGCCCATTGGGCTATTTCTCGTTCCAGCCAGTGCACCACGACTGGTATGTCAAAGGCCGTGGTATGTGTTGTCCTGTCTGTGGGATGGTGCATATAAAAGATACATTGCTGCTAATCGAAAAGAGTAGCTCATGAAATGGTGACAGCGGGTTTCCTCTCTCAATATCTGTGTGGTCCTTAACCATATGTCCGACGCCATATAACTGTAAATAAAATGTTTTGAGTGCCTCGTTAAATAAAACATTTCTTTCCTTCAAATCTCTTGGTTATCCCCGATGAATGTGGCTGCTGATGTATTCTACAAATGGACTTTAATTACATCAATGTTATACCAGGTCAGCATGAATGCTTCCTCTCATTTCAACTTAGTTTTCGTGCTTATATCCAATTAAGGTTCAAGCACGCTGTCCTGGGCACACACCTCAGCTATCTGGGCTGTCTGTCCAGGACAGTGGGTTAGTTGTTAGTGGTTAGTTAGTGTGAGAGAGAGAGAGAGAGAGAGAGAGAGAGAGAGAGAGAGAGAGAGAGAGAGAGAGAGAGAGAGAGAGAGAGAGAGAGAGAAGAGGGTGTAGTGGTCTTACACCTACTCATTGAGTTGTTAAAACTCGCTCTGGGTGGGAGCCGGTATCGGGCTGCGAACCCTGTACCTACCAGCCTAATGTCCGATGGCTTAAGCACGACGCCACTGAGGCCGGTTGGATGCTTTAACAATAAGATAAATTATCAACTTACTCCAATGTAGATAATCAAATCTAGAAAAATTGGTTCTGAATCTAGTATAAACTTAAAATGCACTTCACGAGAGCAACTAAGTGATTATTTACAAACAAAACAAAATTTGATCTGGAGACCTAAAGATATGTTTAACAAGCTTGTTGTTATGTATAAATAAGAACAGAAGACACAATAGTGACAAGAAATTTAATTATGTATTTGGTAAAGTTTTTCTTCAAATTTAAATAAAATTTTGCATAAAACTACAAATGTGTTTAAAATACAACTTAGCACCCAATAAATATGTCAAAATGACAATAAAATATCAAGTTCGTTTCAAATTTTAGTTTTTCGAATTTCATACATGAAAAAGTTACTATATTAATAGAAATTAACCAAACATTGGCACATGTTATTTTTAAAGTTCAGATTGCCTAGATATAGTACCATATGTAAGAGCAGTTGTATATGGCAAGTAAAATACCATGTAAAAGAAATTATTCAAATCTTTACAGCATGAAGTATAGGCCAAAACCAACTTTTCCTCAGTGCTAACTTTGATTCAAACTTCAGAGCCATGTACAATGATTATTATCAAGGTCAAGGTCATTGTGAACTCCATTGTCGAGTGACGGCTAATTAATCAAGTTTAATTAAAGTAAATGACAAAATCATGATATGTTTTATTATGCACTGAATACTAGTATGTGATATAGGGTGTATACTACCATCAAACAGACGACAATAGTAACACATGTGGCTAAAACTCCTACCTACCGTGTATTAATCGACATAAACACCACGGATATAAATACTACCACTCCTCACGCTTAAAGTGATTCAGAAAAAATGGGTGTGAAGCTGCTCATTTCAGAGATAATGGGTAGCATTTATGACTACACTAGTTTCGCATAAAATTTGAGTACTTGTTTTTACAGGTACCCCATACATGTTCCAAGCACAAAACTGCTTGACACGGTGGTACTAGATAAAATAAAATGCATACATTTTTTTGCCCAGATGAAAGTAATTTTTTTACAACCAACAGACTCAAATTTATAACCAATCTCAGGACTTGTGGTGTTAACGTCTCGATCAAAAGTTGGGCGCACCTCGAACTTTGACCCAGCCGGAAGTTATTTGGTTTAGTACTACCTATAACTGCCCTTACCTGTGTATTATCAACATGTTTTACAAAGCGTCTCTCGGGTCCACCATTATAGTCCGTCTTGAACCAGTGAATATGACCTAGAATGAATGAATGAATGAATGAATGTTTAACGACACCCCAGCACGAAAAATACATCCGCTATTGGGTGTCAAACTTTGATAAATGCAAAAATAATGTGATGGTAAACATCAAGTTAAAAATTCAACAGTTAAATAAAAACACAGTGTAAAGAACTGTGCAAAAAATACAAATATCACAGATAAATCAAATTAAAACTTAGAGAAAAAGTCAGTATCATGTAAAAATTGTAATAAAAGAAACTGTAATATAAGTTCTGGATTAAATCGAAATGATTCCAACACATTTCTTTGTCCAGATATATCTATTCCAGTTTCTTTGAGATGTAGCGTACCGTCAGAGTACACTGACAGTGCACACACTGAGGTGGAGGATCTTTCTTCAAAATAAATGAATGAGTCAAGTAAGTGTGATTGATGCGAGCACGACACAAGCCTATTTCATCCTTCCTGCACAGGAGGACTGCCACTCTCCCAAGACTGGCTTGATAGCATGACGTTTTTTTGCAACCGCACCGTCCCACTCATGTTGCCAAATCGAAATGATAAATTGGTTGATACTATGTTTAAAATCATTATACGGTACATCAACCCCGGCATGAGGCAAATCCAAAGCAGATTTGGCAGCAGAATCTGCCTTTTCATTACCCTTGATACCAACATGGCTAGGCACTCAACAAAATACAATGTCTTTATTGGCAATGGATAAAAAGACACACGTTCGTATCAACATCCCAATTAAGGGATGATCCAGTTTCATATTGTGTAAAGCTTGGAGACACGAAAGTGAGTCGGTAAAAATAATAAATTTGGATGCAATCGAGTTCTTCTTGATTTCTTCTAAGGCTCTAATGACTGCCCAAATTTCAGCAGTAAGATTGAAGCTGAGTCAGGCAATCGCATGGAAAGTATTGTGTCTGATGGTAAAACTGAAGCACAAGCCACAGAAGTCCCATCCCGTGATCCGTCTGTATAAACAGGAATGTGATCACGGTACTTGTCTTGAATTTCCATGAAAAATTGCTTGTACACAACAGCATCTGTACGACCTTTCTTCAGATGCGAAAGATGAAACACAATATTAGGTGGTGAAATGGACCAAGGTGGTAAAACAAAATATGAACGAGTTTCCAAAGTGTCCGCTAAATCAATGTTGGAAGTCGACCAAGAAACCCCAACCAAACGCTGGATGCTAAGACCAAATGCACATGACCTAAAAGTAAAGTATAGTAACGTTGTAATACATAAAGACTATAATAAAACTTATAAACGTAGTAATCCGGCCCGGGGGAACGATGTCTTGAGGGGTGGGGTGGGGGTCGGTGGCAAAATATCTAGCAAATGGGTCACAGCCTCTAGTGGGGGAGGCACAAGCCATATTTTTTAAATTTATTTATATAGAGTAGAACAAAAAAAACCGTACATTTTCGTCTTCGCGGGGGGGCCTCTTTCATATTAAACTGACAAGCAAATATTTTGTAAATATCTATTTAGAAAATATTTACTTGTCTATTTAATATGTAAGAAATAATCGATGAAAATCATTTTTATTCTATTTCCGACAGTACTATAGTCTTGTGATGTGATGTTCCAGGTTTGTAATGTGATGTTCTAGTTTTGTAATGTGATGTTCTAGTTTTGTAATGTTTTGTTCTAGTTTTGTAATTTTCTTCCAGTTTCGGAATGTGATGTTCTAGTTTTGTAATGTGTTGTTCAGGTTTTGTGCTGTTCTCATTAATCATTTTGTTTTGCCTGGTGCCATCTTTGACCAAACGACTTTTCCCCCGTAAGATAAGTCTTTCATGCCAGCATTTTATCGTTTATTGTTTGCTAATCACTTACTTTTCTGAGCTCGGTTTATAAATATTTTATCTTTCTCGAGACCATCGGCTAATATAGTAGACTGATCAGAAACTGTGAGACCCGGATTTGGATGTGATGTAGATCGTGGCGCTAATGATGGTAGGATTGATCCTGACATGGGAGGCAACCCACTATTTGATGACAATGGAGACAATGCGTCTGCAGATTCACTGTATTCATCAACGAAAACAACTTTTGACTGAAATATACGATAAATGCAGAAGAACAGTAGTTAATTTACATGAAATATACAGCTATAAACCACAAGTTACTCTTACTGGGTATACTGGCTGTAAGGATTGAAATCAAAAAAGGATCTCCAGAATTTCAAAAGCATTATCACGCCATTTTGTACATTCTATTGTTTATCTTAATGAAATTTTGTTTTGTTTAACGACACCACTAGAGCACATTGATTTATTAATCATCGGCTATTGGATGTCTAACATTTGATAATTTTAACACATAATTTTACATTTTCCCATTAGTAGCAAGGGATCTTTGATATGCACCATCCCACAGACAGGATAGCACATACCATAGCCTTTCATATATGAATTGTGGTGCACTGGCGGGAACGAAAAATAGCCCACGTTTTACCACTGGGCTACGTCCAGTCCCCATTACTTATTTTAGATGCAGTCGTTTATCTGGGTCGCGTAAATGTGATTTAACACGCTATTAAAGGTCAAATAACGCGAGACGGTGTGTCTACTGTTCACCGTTTTAAACATGTCAGAAGATGTTTCAAATATCAAACCAATTTATAGATATTTAACATTGTTACTGGAAGACGATATGGCAGCTTTCACCAGAATGTGGGGCTATCAAAAATGTAATGCGTGGGAAAACAAAATTGATATAGAATACGTTGCCTCACCTTTCCCTGGTTAGTGTTTATCATGGCTGATCCGCCAGACCCCTTTGATGATCCGCCACCACCAATAGCTGATCCGCTGGACACGTCTGTTGATCCGCCACCGCCAATAGCTGATCCGCCGGACACGTTTGTTGATCCGCCACCACCAATAGCTGATCCGCCAGACCCATTTGTTGATCCGCCACCACCAATAGCTGATCTATCACCACCCCTGGTTGATCCGCGACCACCCCTGGTTGATTCGCCACCACCCATGGTTGAGCCTCTATCACCACTGGTTGATCCGCCACCGCCATTGGTCAAACCAAAAAGTCTTTCAGTTAAAAGACGACGTATAGCTGAGCGAACTCGCGCCTTGTCCTATACATTAAATACAATTTAACCGAATTAAATACAATTTAACCGAATAAAAACATGTCCTATATAAGTATATTAACTAACTAATAACGTATCCCATATAAATAAATGAAATACAATTTAACTGAAAAATACTTGTCCCATATAAGTATATTGAATAGCCTACAGTTTAACTGGGAAAAACTTGTCCTATAGAAATATGTGAAATACAATTTATTAATAACTGAATAAAAACAATCGTATAGATATATATGAAATATATATTAACTAAAACAATACCAACCTTGTTCTATATTAACATAAGAAAAACAATTTCACTGAAAAACCTTTCCTAAAAAAACAAATACAATTACATGTATATATAATTTGAAAATATTAATGTGAAGACTTTACTGACATAAACGTACGGGACAGGTGGCGAGTGGTGGGGGTGGTGGGGGTGGTGTGGGTGGTGGGGGTCCACTGCTCCTCTAGTCCTGGAGCAAAACCTCACATTCGGGCACAAATCATCGGGCAAAATGTGCTAACTTGAGACCATTTTACTATGTATTGCAATCATTCTACCCTAAAAAGTAGTTGTAATCCACGTAATGATTCGTTTACAGCCTTATATAGCTGTTTGGTAGTAATGCTATCAAGATTCGGATATTTTTGTTTAATTCGGGCAAAAGCCAGCATGCCCCCTACACAAATGGGAGCCCGTACGCCTATGTTTACTGAGAACAGAACAGCTAAACGTGTATTTAAAATGTTTAACATTTTAAAAAATGGTTCTAATTACAAATATTAAAGCAAAAGTTACCTTTCTGAGTTCTGCGTCATTTGTACTGCGTTGAGCGAGTCTGGTTTTAGATTCAGCATCGCTGTCAGGGAACGTCTGTAACAAAGAAATTTGATAGAGTCAGAACAATAGATAACCCAATCGGCCTACGGGCCGGAGATAATCTCATTGGTGCAAGAGAAGATTGCATTAAGTACTGTGTGATTTTCTGAAAATATCGGTTATCCCAACCAAACCCAGTTTTATTCACATGGATCCTCGCTTCGGAGTAAAGACATGCATAATCTACTATCTTGGCGTTACATTTCATTTTACTTTATTTCCGTGCTTATATCCAATTAAAGTTCAGGCACGCTAGCCTGGACACACGTGTATATGGGCTGTCTGTCCAACATATAGGTTAATGGTTTGCTAGGTGTTTGAACAGTGGTCTTGCACCTTTAACGTAAGCCATTAAATTTCAGTTTCAAATAAAACTGACACTGGGATGCGAACCCTCTACTTACCAGGCTCAACACCGATTGCTAAATAACTATTACAACAATTCGAAGCGACACTACTTTAGATACCAGGTTTATGTAGACGAACGTTGACAGTATATTAACTCGACATCAATACTGACAATAGACAACAATTTATTATCTGAAGAACCCACATTCACATGGCATGTTAGTGATTTATTCTATTCACATTCAATAGATTATACGTTTTTACACTGTTAGTTATTATATCAAATCTGATACATACAACAAAGAGTAACATATTTGTATATACTTACACGCCATATATATATATATATATATATATATATATATATATATATAGATAGATAGATATAGGTATATAAATACTATAACCATTTTCCTTTATACTACTAACAAGAAGCAACTTCGACTACTACAGTTTTGAACTCAATCTGTTATACTAATGTTAGCGGCACCACATACATGCTCAAAGCAAAAGAGAACCTGATAATAGATCGTGTCAAATTACAGAAATGTACTAGCCAAATGAAGCAACACTTTCAAAAATGGTAGGCATGGCAGTATTTAATGCTGTATTTAAATGTAGAATTATGAACTGGTGAGATGCTGTTTGGTAAACTGCTATCTTAATAATTACGATATACTGCATAACGTTGAAGCAGGCACCGCTGTTTAAAAGGAGCGATCACCCTGGATCCCTATCACTATCTTGAGACTGGGTCATGGATAGTAATCTTTAGCTCCCCTTAGCATGTGAATACTAAAAATATAGTACAACAAAAGGATTAAATATCAATGCTCAGTGGGAATATCGTAAATGGCTTGCCATAAACTGAGTTAGGAGATAAATTAATCACTCCCCTCAATTAGGGTTTCACGACGAGGCACGAAGAAGCCGCCGAGACCGGCAAACATAGCACAAACTGTCTCACCACTGAGCTATCTGAGGCTGACTTTATGGCTGGACTGGTTGGTTTCTTTCCTGGAAAATGCCCAGAATTGTGAAAAGAGATTTGTCAAGTTTAGAGTACTGTTTGATGACACAGTATTCTAATAACTACTCTAGAAAACTATTTTCTTCTTTGATTATGGATTACCACCAGGTATAAGTTATGTCTTTCTCTCCACAGACGAAATAACACTTACCATGACTCTTGGTATATCAGTTATGAAGCATTTGTTGGAATAGAAAATAACCACGTGGGTCAACTCAGGTGAGCACTCTTCCACGGAGCTACATAAAGTTCCGTAAAATGTTGAACAGTGAAATTAATGTTTGTTTCAAAACTAAGCGAGAATCATACCAATAATGTATAGTTTCTCACCACTGAACTATCCGAGGCTGACTTCATAGCTGGACTGATCGATTTCTTTGGGCAAGAATCTCCATAATCCTGAAATTACCATTTGTTTCGCATTTTCAGTAACTAATAAAATCTACACAAGAAGTTGATGTGTTGTGGATGTAGATCAGTGCTAATTTTAAGAAAGTGTTACGCTATCCGTACCAAGATTTTCTTTTTAAAATGTAGCAACAATTTACTGAACACCACCATCAGTGTACTCTAACTATCATAATTACCATGAAAATGTTACTCGTTCAGTTGCTAATAAATACCAACATAAGAACAACTGATGTGTCGTGGATGTAAAACAATGCAAACTTTAAAGGGATATTCCTGAGTTTGCTGCAATTTTTAAGATGTTACGACTAACAGAGACTTTTTGACGATTGTAATTACATATCAAATATATTTTTCTGCATAACATATTAGTGGCTGTATATTAAACGTCTTTCTGATCTTTCTAATATTTGTACAAAATCGAGTTTGGGCTTGTTACAAATATTAAGAAGACCAGAAATACATTGAATATACAGATACTGATATTCTGAAGAAGAAAATTTATTTGATATGTAAGTTTAATCGTAGAAATATTTTATTAGTCGGAAACATTTTACAATGCAGCAAACTCACGAATGTCCCTTTAAGAGTCCTAAAAGGCATGTCCTGAGTTTGCAGCCATTGTAAGAGGTTTCCGTCTAACAGCCTTTGTGGCGGCTAAAAGTACATATTAAATACATTTTGTTGTTTAGAATATCACTCTTTATATATTCAATGTGATTGCGCTCGTGTGCTAATATCTTTTTACAGTGTCTTTCCATTTTACTTCATAATATTGTAGTTTTTTTCCTATACGCACGAAATTATTGGAAGGTAAAATCTGATTTGAGCTACTACGAACATTAAGCCAACACCAAGCTTCTTGCGCATACAGATATTGTAAACAGAAAGGTATCTTTAATATGTCATTTGTTAGTTATAAACATGTTACAATGATAGCAAACTCAGAATGGAGCCTTTAAGCTATATGTACTATGATGTACTTTAAAACGTATAGCAATTGTGTACTGTGTTGAAATTATCAATGTCAAGTGTATCGAAGACCATCACCAGTCTGCTGTAACGAATGTTGCTAACGGCCAATTAGTTAATGCAATAATTTAAAAAAAACAAAAACAAAAACAGTGTCATTTGGCAGGATCCAAACCTACTGCACAGACTCGCACAGCATTTGGCAGGATCCAAACCTACTGCACAGACTCGCACAGCATTTGGCAGGATCCAAACCTACTGCACAGACTCGCACAGCATTTGACAGGATCCAAACCTACTGCACAGACTCGCACAACATTTGGCAGGATCCAAACCTACTGCACAGACTCGCACAGCATTTGGCAGGATCCAAACCTACTGCACAGACTCGCACAGCATTTGGCAGGATCCAAATCTACTGCACAGACTCGCACAGCAGTTGGCAGTCCAGAGGCCTAAATCACAAAGCTATCTTAAACAACATCACATCGACAAAAACGTTGTTCGTATAGAGGGCAGCCACTCCCGATGAAATCCTTTACTGGAAAACATTCTTCCTGCACCGTTCAAAGAGGACTGCCACTATCAGACTAGTCTACTAAATCAGAACTAGCACATTAGAATATATATATAACTGTGATGACATGCATTCTTCTTGCATTACACTGCTAGATCGCACAGCTGTGACTGTGTAGTGAATTGAGTCTCCAGACATGAACCGATCGGTCACAGGGATACCCACACAAATGAAAGTTCAACTAACTAAAGTTAAACAACCGGTTATAAAGTTGTGTACTGGTTTATAATTTTTATTTTTACTCAGCATCATGTGTTATGCGAATATCACTTTCAGAATACCATCATACTACCCATTATCACAATACATTATTAAGTTTTTAATGATTAAGAATGGAAAAAAAAACAACGTAAAAAGTATTCACTTTATTTGCAATGACTTTAAAATAAAGTATTTATTCTGTATATATTTATCCACAAGTGTTTTACTATACGTCGGCTTGCTAATTACGATATTCTTATGTTGATGGAAACGTTCTAAACTAAAATACACCGGAAATGACCAAGTGCCATAATGGTACATATACTACATATTATAAATGTATGTACTTATGTATTAAGACATTTTGATTTAGTTTTCACTTTGTTTGTATGTACGATACTGTATTGGACAATTCATGTATACCCATCTGCATGGGCTATGAGAGACTGGGAAAAGTTTAAAAAACAAACAAACTGCAACTCTTAATTATCTATGATGCAGTTATTATTTCAACAATAAAATATTTACCTCGATGTCCTTAAAAGTTTCCTTTTCCGAATCCTTGTCATTTTCAGACCCGTCTGTACGTCTTTCTGAATCTTCCACATCACGGCCATACAGCAGTTCATCTAACAAGTCCAGTCCCTACAAAAGACGATGTATAGACAAGGTTACCAGACTGGTACACAATGTATTATATCAGCAAGCAGACCCCAGAGAACACTTACAATACAAATACCCTTACATATTAAAGACATACGCTATACGTAGTTTCAGTGAGGGTTAGGTGGGTTGGTGCATGGGATGGTCAATTGGAAGTCGTTTTCCTGGACCCGATTTACGTCGATTGTGCCCTGAATGTAGTGTTTTTACTGTTGAACTATTTTAAGAACATGTTAGTAGTGAAGTCATAGAATTATTATTCAGTCAGACCGTTTGCCCTTGAAACATCAGTATTAGGCTTTACGACACAAGACGTTTGTTTTGTTTAACGACACCACTAGAACACAATGATTTATTAATCATCTGCTATTGGATGTCAAACATATGGTCATTTTTGACAGTCATAGAGAGGAAACCCGCTACATTTTTTCATTAGTAGCAAGGGATCTTTTATATGCACCATCCCACAGACAGGATAGTACATACCACGGCCTTTGATATACCAGTCGTGGTGCACTGGCTAGAACGAGCTTTAAGACACAGACAGACTGTCATTTTCACTTTGTTAAACCATTTGCTTGAGCTTGTCATGTACAAACTAAACAAGCCTTTAACTATCCAGGTTGCTATGGTGAATAAGCGCAATCATTTTACTAATAGATACATTTTCTAAGAACAAAATCCTTTATATTTAAACACATCTTGAAATGTCTGTTCTGGAATCTTAAAACACTTGAATTAACTTACACGTTTTGAGGAAAATTACCATAAACTTGAAACGCCCTCCCGCCCGATTAAAACTAACATTCAAGCACATACGAAAAGCTCGACAGCTGTTGCTTTAGTGGCAGGGTCGTCCCAAAACCCCTCATCTTCAAACCGTCTGTTCATGGTCATCTTGTATTCGTATTCCTTCATGAAAGGTGTTTTACGTCCCTCGTTAGATGAGCTATCTTCATTAAAATCATCGGCCAGATTTGTTTTCCGTTTCTTCTTCAGTTCAGATTTTAAAATCTCTTTGGTCGTGTTCTGTTTTTCTGGATGAAATCGTCGTTCCTTATCATTCCTTGTCATTATTGATTTTGTTTGAAGTAAAGGATTATGACTCTAAAAGAGAAACAGCATAAAGTGTTTGACTTACTGCGTTTATTGCAGCGCTGCCTGAACAAAGCATAATAAAGATTCTGGAATAACAGAACATGAATTTTCAAATTTGAGATAAATTATATTATTATTGTCCACAATTTAGCATTTGATATCCGATATGCAACAAGGTACAGCAAATATGAAATCGACTTTTTTTTAAATTTCCATGTCTCTGTGGTTGATGGAAGATAATACAATCATATATCATAAATAAAATAGCAAAATACACGCATTGTGTATGCTGCAAATAGGTTAAACAGTTATAATATTCACTAAGTTCAAGTGATGTATCAGATAATTTAATTTTAGAATTAAAATATTATACAGACTACTTTTAAAAATGTCATATTTGCTATATGTGAAGTACTCACATATTTCTGGAGCATCTGTTTGCGTTGTTCTCTAGCCTTGTGGATTTGGACCCGGATTGGGTCTAGTTGCCACGACTCCACGGAACCGTCCGAGTCTGTCTCATAGCACTCGCTCTCTACCTCCTCCGTGATCTGCACCATCACAGAATTAATCAGAATGAACGAATGTTTAACGGCACACCAGCACGAAAAATACCGCACCATCATAAAGATCAAACATCAGCACCAGAGACAAACATTATAGACGGGGAAGGAGGCAGCTGCCAACAGGGGCAAAATCCTTTTAGTTCAAGAGTATCTTTTTCTTATCCATCTGGATTAGAACCTTTGTTACTATAGCCCAGTATACTGTATTCTAAACACTGACATCGACTGTGTAATAATGAAACCATCTGGGTGTACAATTAGTTTGAGTTGAAATTCTGATTCCAGTATCCAACCCAGACTGAGTATTGGATAAATATATTGTTAATGGGAGTAAAATGAGTCATTTATAGTTCAGGGAAGTACTATTTTGCGGAAACTAGCATAAAAGATGCAAATATCATTACTTCGTTGCAACTAGGGAGACTCCCAACGATCACAATCAACTCGAAATCCTATGGTCTGTTAAAATCCGAACTATAATATCCCATCACTCATGATATGTATAACTTTAATGCAAACAACAATAAGCTTACCACTTTTCCATCAGGTCCTACTCTTTGTCTAGTGTATCTTCTAACGTTTCTTTTAAGTCGTCTGCTCTTGCTCTTTTCACCCTAAACAATGGAAACACTGACATTCTTATGTCAATTTTAGACCATATACTTTAATCTTGATGTATTAGCGTGGGTATAAACAGGTAGTTGTGCCAGCGCCTGCGTAGTCATGGTAGTAGCCAAAAGACTCTAGGTTTACCAAGGGTTCCTGTACTAGAGGAAAACCCGTGAATTCAGTGTGTTAATTTTCTCTATCACTGTAACCCTTAAATAAAACTGTAGATTAGGCCTAGTATATTCATATCCCCGAGGTTCGGTTAATTTTCTCTATCACTGTAACCCTTAAATAAAACTGTAGATTAGGTCTAGTATATTCATATCCCCGAGGTTCGGTTAATTTTGTCTATCACTGTAACCCTTAAATAAAACTGTAGATTAGGTCTAGTATATTCATATCCCCGAGGTTCGGTTAATTTTGTCTATCACTGTAACCCTTAAATAAAACTGTAGATTAGGTCTAGTATATTCATCTCCCCGAGGTTCGGTTAATTGTGTCTATCACTGTAACCCTTAAATAAAACTGTAGATTAGGTCTAGTATATTCATATCCCGAGGTTCGGTTAATTTTGTCTATCACTGTAACCCTTAAATAAAACTGTAGATTAGGTCTAGTATATTCATATCCCCGAGGTTCGGTTAATTTTGTCTATCACTGTAACCCTTAAAAAAACCTGTAGATTAGGTCTAGTATATACATCTCCCCGAGGTTCGGTTAATTTTGCCTATCACTGTAACCCTTAAATAAAACTGTAGATTAGGTCTAGTATATTCATATCCCCGAGGTTCGGTTAATTTTGTCTATCACTGTAACCCTTAAATAAAACTGTAGATTAGGTCTAGTATATTCATCTCCCCGAGGTTCGGTTAATTTTGTCTATCACTGTAACCCTTAAATAAAACTGTAGATTAGGTCTAGTATATTCATCTCCCCGAGGTTCGGTTAATTTTGTCTATCACTGTAACCCTTAAATAAAACTGTAGATTAGGTCTAGTATATTCATATCCCCGAGGTTCGGTTAATTTTGTCTATCACTGTAACCCTTAAATAAAACTGTAGATTAGGCCTAGTATATTCATATCCCCGAGGTTCGGTTAATTTTGTCTATCACTGTAACCCTTAAATAAAACTGTAGATTAGGTCTAGTATATTCATATCCCCGAGGTTCGGTTAATTTTGTCTATCACTGTAACCCTTAAAACAAACTGTAGATTAGGTCTAGTATATACATCTCCCCGAGGTTCGGTTAATTTTGTCTATCACTGTAACCCTT
Source organism: Gigantopelta aegis (assembly GCF_016097555.1). NCBI lineage: Eukaryota > Metazoa > Mollusca > Gastropoda > Neomphalida > Peltospiridae > Gigantopelta > Gigantopelta aegis. Next base: position 21,078,147 of record NC_054701.1, on the reverse strand, counting down.
AAAACAAACTGTAGATTAGGTCTAGTATATACATCTCCCCGAGGTTCGGTTAATTTTGCCTATCACTGTAACCCTTAAAACAAACTGTAGATTAGGTCTAGTATATACATCTCCCCGAGGTTCGGTTAATTTTGCCTATCACTGTAACCCTTAAATAAAACTGTAGATTAGGTCTAGTATATTCATCTCCCCGAGGTTCGGTTAATTTTGTCTATCACTGTAACCCTTAAATAAAACTGTAGATTAGGTCTAGCATATTCATATCCCCGAGGTTCGGTTAATTTTGCTACTAAGTAGGTGGCTATATTTTGCTGTAACGGGATGTGACTTAAATACTTATAAAAGCAAATTGATGTCTAAAAACTGTGGAAAGAACTGTTTATATAATGAAACGGCCCTGTTTGTGTGTACATATATTAAAGCGTGCATGATTATTCAATATGGATTGCATGAAGTATTTTATGAATAACTCACTATCAATGAAAAGGAGAACAGTAAACGTACCACAATTTCATCTTCCTCAAAATCATCAGAATAATCTTTGTCACTACCACAACCAGGATCACTCTCCTAAAAGGAAACAAACATTACATTAATCATTGCAAATACCATCTCCTACACCACTCTTCTAAAATAAATAAAACACATTCCACAGCAATTAGTTACTACTATCGTCAGATCATTCTTCTATAAGCATAAACAAACAAACCCAATCAAAATAATATTGCCACTACCTTCCATCATGACATCAAGACAACAGTCATTGTCATTACCTTCACCTACATTACTCTCCTAAAATAAAACTAACACCATACCCAATAATCCTTGTCACTAACACACTCTCAAAGTAAAGCAAACAACATCCTTGTCAGTACGGTGCCATTCCAGTATTATGTCACAATGTCAATGTATTTTGTTCTAATTTGCTTAAATACACATAGGACAGTTGATTTGCTTAGTAATGTCCGTCGAAGCTGGAATGCTACATGTTTGTTGGTTAGTATTGACGTGCTTATATCCCGAGGGTTCAAACGCGAAATGAATGAATGAATGAATGTTTAACGACACCCTAGCACGAAAAATACATCGGCTTTTGGGTGTCAAACTATGGTAATGCAAACAAATAAAGTGATGATCAACATCAGTATAAAAATTCAAGATTTAAACAAAAACACAGTGTAAAGAACTGTGCAAAAACACGAATATCACGGATAGATACTGACTTTTACTCAAACCTTCAATTTTGTGCTGTATTAGCCATTCGCAAAGAGAATGTTACACCCCTGCACAACGGTGAGGTTACAGCCTCTGATAAAAACCAGTTAGTTTTAAAGCCGCACACCCTAGTTCCATCCAGCGAAAATAAATTATAATTTGGTTAATCTACAAACCTGTAACACACTTAGATCACGTTTTTATCAAATGGAGTGAAAAAGCAGGTTTTATATCGATAAATACCATGGGAATTCCCATGTCCCAATTGCTTGAAATAATTTTGAAAGTTTGTATTCTGATGTCACCGGTAGATGTCGCTCGAAGCACAACAATGCCTACGTCACGATAAATTTCACAGACTTGGGGTGCGTTCTTTTCACCTCTCCTGGACATGTTCCAACTGTTCTGTCCTGGTTGTATCCCCTCTCCAGATATCGTAGAACTTAGCAAAATTATTGGTTTTAAGGGTTTGTAACGTTTTGTATTGCGATACTTACATGTCTGAACTTTATTGTTACTGAAAATGTTCACGAACTGTGAAGAAAAATCTCACAAATGAACAACAAATCGGATGTTGATTGCCCGAACCGTGCACGAGAAAACAAACCGAACCAAAATGATAACGGTCACGTGATATACCAACGTCTGTGACATTGAAATGGAAATATCCCCTCTAAAAATAGATTAGACCTTGTCTGCTCAACGGTTTTTTCTCAGACGTGCGTGCGATTTATGAAATACGAAAAATGCATTTTGTGGTATTACAAAAACCAGTATTACCAAAAAACTCTTCAGGTGAATGGAAATGTATATTCTAAATAATAAACGGTAAGTAAAGTGCAATTTTATTTGTGAAAAAATGGGTTTAATAGCGAAAAACGCCGTAATGGTTAACAACTAGCCGTAACTAGGGTGTGTCCCTTTAAGTGTATTTGCCCAGTTCAAGTTAAAATGTCTCTGCTGTTGACTAAGGATCTTGAAGCCTTCTTTTGTTAATTACTATTATATTTATGCCGCCAACTCCACCCAAATATTCTTAGTCTTACACAATACTATCCTGCAAAAATAAACCACAATTTATGTGAACCTGGACAAGACAAGGTCATATGACAATCAGGCTAAATATTCAAATACCTCGAAGATAACTTCTCCATTTGGACCAATAATTCGTCGTTGACCTCGAATCTTTCGATGGTGCTTTCGCTTTCGCTTTCGCTTTCCTTCTTTCTTTTCTCTCTCTGCCCGACGCTCGTCGTCCTCATCAATGAAGTGTACGGCTGGGTCGGGCGTAAAACCCGAATCAACGGACTCAGAGTCCGTATTTTCTGAATAAATAATGTGCGTGTTACATAATACAAAAAACCCATACACAGTGAAATGAATTGTTTGTCTCAATACAATTGATGTTAACTCAACATGTATACATTTTAGTTACCAATAGTAATAGCTTGTCCATGTAATAGTTTACTAGTTTGCCAAATACCCATTCGACTCTGCATTGTGCAGATATACGGTCTTGATCGTGGATATCGGTTTTGTTGTTCAGATGTACCGAACACTGTTTATACTAAGAAGTGATACAGCTTTTTAATTATTTTTCATTGGTTTTATATATACAAGTATCATATTCCCCTATGTTTATATTTATTTGTGATAAATAACTATAATTAATCGATCTGGCATATCATATTTTAACAATTAACTCACGAATATCACAACCCTAATGTGCCCCAATCAGCGTAACTAGTGGGGTTTTTGTTGTCTTTTTGTTGTTGTTTTTTGTTCATTTAATTATAAAATAAAACAGTTTATTACCTCAGCGGGCATTCATTATATAACAGAGGAAAATAAAAATAATAATTTCTCATGCGTTGATTTAACCGATCATTTCATTGGGTAGTTCAGTTCACTGCGACCAGTGAACGGGCACGTATTAAATCAGATGCCATATGCATTGACAGTGACCAAGCTGTAGCAGTAGTAGTAATTTCTAAACACTGCCGGCTAACATATCAATAAAAACAAAGGACGATGATACATAGACGCACCAGCAGAGCCAGACTGTAATTTTACTTAAATAATTCAGTTGGAGGTTTACCAACTGAACGCGAATGTAATGGTCATAATATCAAACTCGCTACTATATATTATCGTATGTAAGTCAGTTACGTTTCCGCCAAAAGTTGTGCCAAACAAAACTTATTTCACTGATACATAGTAGCGAGTTTAATATCCTCTACATTTTAATCTACTACATTCACGACAGCGAAGCATATAATATGTATTTATCAGAATTTTTCAATTGCATATGAAATAAATCATTTTAATTTAATATATTTCTAGATATGTATATGAATTACTCGCAACAGTTTGTACATTGTTTGTGGAAAGATCATTTCAAATAAATATTTAAATATTTCATAATCGTTGCTAAGAAGTTACATTACAAAACAAACAAAAAACTCCGCCCCCTCCAAACTCTCCCCCCCCCCTCCCAAAAAAAAAAAACCCCCAAAAAACCCCACCCCAACGAAACAACAACAAAAAACCCCAAACAAAACCGACCACCGATGAACTGATACCTCTTATGGGACTTAATGCTCTTTTATGTTCGTTTTCTTTCTGTCGTTTTTTCTTTCGTCTTTTCGCGAGCCACCAGCACAAGAGAACGATGAGCAGTAGAAGCAGCAGCAGCAGTAAGAACACGCCGACGGAGATCAGCGCGATGGTGGCTGGTTCCAAGTCTATAGGTGTCGTAGATGTCGTGGAATTCAAAATAGCTGGAACGTAATTATACATTGATAATATTTACTGAGTGCTTAAGACAAGCATTATTTCATGAAAATTTAAAGTTTTTTTTTTTTAAAGTTTGTTTTGTTTAACGATACCACTAGAACACATTAATGTATTAATCATCGGCTATTGGGTGTCAAACATTTAGTAATTTTGACATATAGTCTCACAGATGAAACCCGGTACATGTTTCCCTTTGTAGCAAGGGATCTTTTATATGCACCATCCAAAAGACAGGATAACACATACCACGGCCTTTGATATACCAGTGGTGCACTGACTGGAAGGAAAAATAGCCCAATGGGCCCACCGATGGGGATCGATTCCAAACCGACCGAGCAGCAAGTGTATTTTAGATTGGGGGGGGGGGGGGGGGGCACAGTATGTATGTATGGTTTTATAAAATTTAATACAGTGAAACAAAAAGACGTGCCTCCCCTCTCACTACGCCACTGATAGAGGAAAGCTGATCTTGACCACTCAGTGACGTAGGAAGGTGCCAAAAAGTGGGGGTGCACGTGTCCCCTTGCCCTCCTCCCGCTTCCTACACCAGTGCAACTATAGGAATACTATACATAGCTTCAAGGAAGACTGCTACTTTTAGTACGTACCAGTACAGACGTCAAACACCTTTCTACAGCTCCCGTAAACAAAGAGTTTTTTCCCAAGCAAGAACTGTAAGCATTTTACAGAAATAGTGCTCAAATGATTTTGAGAGCGAAGAACCTTTAACGAAGAGGGGTGTGACGTAGCCCAGTGGTACAGCGCTCGCTCGATGCGCGGTTGGTGTAAGGTCGATCCCCGTCGGTGGGCCCATTGGGCTATTTCTCGTTCCAGCCAGTGCACTACGACTGGTATATCAAAGGCCGTGGTATATGCTATCCCAGGGTTAACATAAAAACCGTGGTCGCCAGCAGGGCCAGTTCAAAATTGTTTTACTGGCCCTTCTCAAATTCAACTAGCCCTCCAATTATCACATTCAAATTTAACTGCAAAGCCAAAATGAAAACTAGAATGTTCTTTCTTGAATAATAAACATGTGCTCCTCGTATATAGTCCGTTTGATAATAATGAATAAAGTTAAAATTCATATAAAACTTTTTCTTAAGTTTTAATCCTATACCAACTTAAATTAAAAACAAAATTGAAAAAAGAAGTCCAGCATAAATAAAAATGTTTCTTTGCAAATTACCATTAACTTATACAGATTAAATGTCTTTTTTAATACAGGGGTGAAGACAAAATGCTAGAACAGCCATGCAGTGCACCTTGACTTGCATTGCCTATGAAGTAAAAAAAAATTACCGAGCAATGGCGGCACATGCGACGAATCGAGTGTATACTTTTGATGATCTCCGTTCATAGCGAACACACAGGCGTTTTTTTAAAAGTGCATTTCAGCTTGTATTTCATATTTGTACATGATGTTATAATATGGTAACCAGAGACTGTAACTTTAACCATATGTCTAACGCCATATAACCGTCAATAAAATGTGTTGAGTGCGTCGTTAAATAAAACATTTCTTTCTTTCTTTAACGAAGAACATATTAGCATAAGATGACGATATATACTTACCACTGGTGTTAGGTAGGACTCACCTTTAGATTATTTGAAATACCGTGAATTACCAAAACGTCGCGGCATTATTAACTCTGATCTGAGCTAACTATGATTCACCAAAAACATCTAATACTCACGACATAATTCTGAAAAAAAAAGAAAACAGTAAGATTTAAGTCACAAAAGAAACAAAAACCAAAACAAACCCCAAAACAAACGACTATTATAATGATAAAACATTCTTACCCTGCCATTAAAAAAGCAAACTACTTACATGATAAGCATTTCCACTTTTTTATGTTAGTCATTTGTCCACACTATATATGTCAGTAATATTTGATGTGCCACCACATACTTCATTCTGCTATTGCATGACTTTAGTAATAATACTTCCATTTGCCACAGTAAAATAAAGTAGGGGGTTTAGTGTTATACAACGGATGGATATAAAATTATTCATTCACACACACACACACACACACACACACACACACACACACACACACACACACACACTGAACCAGAATCTGAAAGCTGACTGTGTCACATGCTTCCGCTTTTTAGTATATACGTATCCAAAGGCTCGGGAAGGACAACATCAATTCACCCATACAAGATATAATAAACGATATTGTCAAGTATTGAGTTGAGTATTTTGTAAATTCTCTTGTGGCGGCGTTAAACAAAACAAACTTTAACTTTTCGTAAACATACACTTACGTTTCATAAACTGCAAATACTAGTCTATGATTAAGGTGCTAGATGAAAACACGTTTGTAATACTTTAAATGCAGATTTATTCCATTGTGGACTTGTTTCGGACCCCTCTTGAAATTGTTGGTATTGTTATTACAACAGCTACCATTATTTATTTTAATGTAAACTTCTTAACCAGCACAGACACGTCTTTTAAATCCTTTAAATATTTTTGGACCAACTGACTATATGCAATAAAATATGTTTCAATCAAAGTAGTCTATGAATTGAAAACATAAACGTGTTTCATAAATAACAATTCAAAATATCTATATTATTTTACCTACCTATAGGTGAGAAAGTAAATGCCAGCTTTCCTAGAGGAGTACTTGAGTCCGCTGTTTGGTTCCACAGACACTCCAGTGGATTTTGAGATATATTTACAACTTCTCCCATTTTCTGTATTGCCTAAAACAAGTAAATGAAAATATGTAACTTAAAGTAATATTGTATTATCATTAACACCAATATAGTAAAGAGTTGAATTCTTTATGTACCATTATAGTAGACAATTATTGGATCGGTGCATATATCTCAAAAATCGTAATTATTTTACAAAGAACCACAAACCACTGCAAGTTAATAATTTAGAAAAATAATTAATTTCATCAGAGTGTTCCAATTTAAGAAAGAAAAACACTAAATCTGTCCGGTTTATGTCGGTCAGCATAACCACTTGCCGAGAGGTTCTTTTGCCTGTCAAATCGGCAACTATTTCACGCTTATATCAGTCGGAGATAACCATGTTTAGGTCGACATGGTTTCATTCTGGGCGGCTAAATGTTCAAGTTGTCTTATCGAATATCCGGTAGACATTTCAGACAATTTTGACCCCTGTCTATTCTCTCTCTCTCTCTCTCTCTCTCTCTCTCTCTCTCTCTCTCTCTCTCTCTCTCTCTCTCTCTCTCTCTCTCTCTCTATATATATATATATATATATGTGTGTGTGTGTGTGTGTGTGTGTGTGTATGTGTGGATTTTCTGGCGAGTTTTGTGTGTTTTTAATACTTATACTGAATGATTAAATGACCTTTCCTTCGACCAATCACTGACACACATTAAAAAACCCAATTATTAGTTGGCATCTTAGCAAAGGAATAATAACCGTACACGACCAAATATCAGCGCTTCAGCTCATATCAGATTAAACGGAGACATCCATGGCATAATGGGCAGGACGTTTAACACTGGAAATAATTCACACATTTGTGCAAAACGTGCAACAACTTTGACATCCTCAACAAGACCTCGTGATATCAAGGTGCACTTCTTACCAAACACGTGAAACTTTTTGTGGTAGGTGAGGTCGCTGTGCCGCTGTTGTAGACCATCAGGTACGTTGTGGAGGTTTTTACCACACCATGAAGACACTGCACAGGGGACACACCTGGACAAAGACAAAACGAAGATTTTAATAGCTGATTATATTGGAAATATACCAAAATTGTTTTATTAAGATTGTAACAGGGTTTTTTTTTCACGGGTATCGTTGTTTTGTTTCTTTATATTTTTTGTTTTGTTTTGCATTAACACAATATATTAAATTTCCAAAATACGACTGAGCTACAGTCACGCGTCTCCATACTGTAGAACATTTTAACACAACTTGTTTGGCTGCCTACGCTTCACTCACACATTTCCTTGCCATTTATAAAACATTTAACTGAAAAGTATTTCTACCAGCTAGTATCTGCAAATATTAAGTTTAAAAAGTCTTCTCCAAACGAGGAATACCTACTATCTGTCATGGAGAAGAAGTGTATAATGCTGGCATGTTTTCAGGACAGCGTGCTTGAACCTTAATTGGAAATAGGCACGTTATGTACCATACAAGTTAAATTAAAGTAAAGAGGAATACCAGTACCAAACTTAGCAACAGTTAACACAGTATTAGTAGGCTCCTTGAATTGGAACCAAACCATCAGCTTAGAGCCCCACAGTGTGAAAAGTCCTGTTACATACTTCAATAATTTAGTATATATATGCCATATTTAAAGTTCAAGATCCTTCCAACTTTAACACAGCAAGTTCTATTTGATATATTATTAGTACTATCATAAACGATTAACAACCAGTGTCCTATAATAATCAAAACTTACTTGTAGACTGACTCACCTGTAAAGAATGGTTGTGTACTACAGACAGTCTGGCCGGATAATGCAATAGCCGTATTATCTGTGCAGACATCAATCGTAAGCTTGCATGAAGAAGTCGTATCTTCATATCGTCCAAGAATGTCTGAAGGACAAACTTTGCTGGTCGTATCCAAAGAATCTAATAACGAAGGATCATACATCGTGTAACTTAACAATAGTTAATAATCTTCTTTATCACCTACCAAATTAATAGGTAGCTGTAGATATAAAATAAGATGCGTAATATCAAGTATAATTCTATGCGAATCCTTATTCAATAAAATTAGATTATTAATACTTTTAATAATGAGTTTTACTGCAATAGTAATAGCAACAGAAAAGTTTGTTATAGGTAGGGTCCCAATCACAAACATATACATGTATTATACAGTTCGTATTGGTACATGCATATGTGTTTCAGTATTCAATTGTGTTGTACATATACAAAACTACATATGAGAATAACAGGTAAACATTGTTTTAGATGTACTGTTTCCCTGGGGATAAGGTATCTTGCTGTTACTATGCTTATGGACGATACACAAAATACTGAATTCACATAATTATACTTTGCTGATATTTGATGTATCTGTTTAAAACACGTTCACAATAAACACTGAAGAAAGCGAAATACAAACCCAAGAAATGCTACTTTTTATTTTATTGACTGGGATTGATTGGACTCGACCCCCGTCGGTGGGCCCATTGGGCTATTTCTCGTTCCAGCCAGTGCACCACGACTGGTATATCAAAGGCCGTGGTGTGTGCTATCCTATCTGTGGGATGGTGCATATAAAAGATCCATTGCTACTGATGGGAATATGTAGCGGATTTCTTCTCTAAAACTCTATGTCAAAATTACCAAATGTATGACATTCAACAGCCGACGATTAATAAATCAATGTGCTTTAGTGGTTTCGTTAAACAATACAAACTTTAACTGATTGGGATAGTTCAAATACTGTAGCATTAAAATATTTATTGAAACTAACAAATGTTCTATGTATGAAGACCGTGCTATTTTGAGTTAATAAATGTTGCGCAAACACACCTGTTTAATTATCAGTCAGTACTTACCAAGCTTTATTAATAACGTCTGTGGTGAATTTGAGGTGTCCAATTCGCATCGATCACGATTTACATTGTCATGTATCATTCGATTAGATCCAAAAGCTCCAGTAACTAGATAAATAATAACAAATATATCAACATGTACATCTATCTATTAAACCATGATTTTAAATAAAATTCAATAATAAAATACCATTCCAGTATGACAAACAAAAGGACTGGACCGTTTTCTCATTGCAAATAATTCAATATCGGCGACTTCGATTTTTTTCAAGGACTTTAACAAAATAATGTGAAAATATAATAATGGTTTGCTGCTAATACTGTATGTATGTTGTTGTTTTTTTTAAACTTTATTTGTTCCAGTCCCTCAGATACAAACACAGCCCGAGCAGAGGGATATATATAAGTTGTTTACATATTTAATATACATATAAGCAAAATGAATACTAATCGAAACGCTTCATAATAAATGCAGTAAGTACACACATATATAATAGTATGATCTGATAGCCCCTACATTATAATTCGAAGTTTTATTATGTCACTATCTAATAACATATCTGATGCTAGCATGATAACCTTGTCATTGCTTTGTGATATCAGGTCACTAGGAAATGAGTTGTGCGCATGACAGATGTTTACAACATTTTCAGGTAGGTAGTTTCCGTATTTTTCAAACATCCATTTACAGCAATAATTGTTGAACTGCATAAATAAATATAGCATTCACACTTCCCATAACATGAAACTACCTCTTATTTTTCAATTCTCGATTATTCGCTCCCATTGGGAACTAGCGAACTATGAAACATTTTGAAAAACAACAACAACAACAACAACAACAACAACAAGTAGCTGCTTGCAAATATTATTTACATTGGCACAGCATCTGACATCACAGTTACTAGTAGCCCGTGAAGTATATCTTCAGGTCACAGACGCGTTTATTTTCACAGAAAAAGGTAAACATTTGTAATTTTGTGGCACAACAGACTTTGAAATGTAATCAATATATTTTATTTAAAATTTTGTTCCATAAATGTGTAACAGACTCGTTGAAGCTCATCTGTTATACTGTTATCTAAACCTCGACAAATAAACACGATATCAAAACGGAGTAACCTGATATTCCATATTTATTCCCCCAGCAGTCACTCATAACAACACCACCATAAATACAATAGATTTGACCACCAGACCTAACACTGTGGACTCTGTAACACCCCGACCTTGTGTAAGCTGATTTTTGTTTGTTACTACACCCAGTTGTGTTAGGTTAGGTATGGTGTGTAAATATATAATTTATAAAATAAAGATCAAATAAATAATGTATTGGCAAAATTGATTCAATATACTGCATGCACATGGAATGGTTAAATGTATGTTTACTTATATGTTTAAAGAAAATGTTAGATAAAGCTGGTACACATTTTACATTCCAAAACAATCATAACCTTGATTCAATGAAACTTGCTATAATGGCCTTCACGTAGCCTCGTATCATACTATTTTATTATTAGCCTTAGTTATTTATAGGAGAACGAACCTGCATTCAAAACATACAGATATTTTTAGTCAACTTCGTGCATTTTAGATGATGAATTGTATATAAAATCTGTCGGGGTTTGGGTTTGTTTTGATGCAAATGTAACGAAAACAAGGATTGAATAGGAATTAAACGTAACATTTGCAAAAAGCTTAGGGTCTAAACAATTGAACAGGACTCTAGTTTTAAGTGTTAGTGTGAACGCAGCTATAGACGAAAGTGTATTTTACACAAATAATATAATGTACAACCTTTTTTTCAAAAAAGGGAAATATTATGTCCTTCAACAATGGTACATAAAATACTATTAGACCTAACAAAATAAGTTGTGGCTCCGATCACCCGACAGTCCCTATAACACAAACTGTTCGACTCTATTATTTTTAATAAAAATCACAATATATATATATATGTGTGTGTGTGTGTGTGTGTGTGTGTGTGTGTGTGTGTGTGTGTGTGTGTGTGTGTGTGTGTAAATTGCAGACCGACCGAGTCTAAATATCAACAAGAAGTGGATTTAAAACATTGTTTTTATATCAAATAAAATAGAAAATACAGAAACAGAAATTGTTAGAAATTTCTACAAATAATCTGTTGGCAGACCAGTATCGTCAATTCAGGACAATGATGCGTAATACTAATACATCGAGAAACGAGTATGGAAACATGAAGTCTTAATTAATATTATAGTAAAAGAAAATATTGATTTGTTTAATGACACTACTAGAGCACATTGGTTTATTAATCATCGGCTATTGGATGTCAAACATTTGATAATTTTGACATATATTATGGTCATAGAGAGGAAAATGTTTTCATTAGTAGCAAAGGATCCTCTATATGCACCATCACACAGACAGAATAGCACATACCACGGCCCGATATGCATTTCGTGGTGCACTGGCTTGAATAAGGAATAGGCCAATGGATCCATGAGCGAAGAAACCCGCTACATTTTTCCATTAGCAAAAAAGAGAGATTATATATATATATATATATATATATATATATATATATATACATATATATATATATATATACATATATATATATATATATATATATATATATATATATATATATATATATCCCACAGTCAGGGCAGCACATACCACGACTGTTGATATACCAGTGATAAGGCACTAGTTGGGACGGGGGAAGACAATTAGAGGATGGGTCCACTGAGATGATTCCATCCTACGACACAAGCAGTCGAGCGCTTTGCCGACAGAGCTAGAATCTGCCCCTTAATAAGAATATCTGTGTTTTGTCTTCACGGGCAAACTAAAGAGGTCAAATGTTTAAAGAAAGATTACACTTTGGACCATAATGAAAGCATATAATAGATAACATTCCATTTTTGCCAATGTTACCACAAAACAAATCCATAAAAGTCTTACACGCATGCCGAATACTCAGGCGCGTGTGCATGGGGTGAGGGTTCGGCTGTCGAAGAACCCTGCTTAAGCTAATTTTCCTTACTTAATGTATTTGTCAGGGAAGCATGTCTCGACCCCACTGTAGAAACTTTGCTCGCCACAGTCTACACACACTCTCCTGCATAAATACCTGCACATGCGCCTAAAGTTAAAAACATTAACAGCATGTTTGTATACACATTTTTATTATTGACCTGACAGTCTGTTTTCTTTGTATATATTGAAATATTAATTTGTTTAATACCGGGTACTTTGTTTATTTTTTTAATGTCAGACTTGATATATAGAAATAAAAACTTTTTTACATTTAAAGGCTTTACTCTGCTTTTCTTAGAGTTTAATTGTTTTGATTTATATCGCATGGATACATCTATATTAATTTTATGGCCAAATTGAACATCGTGTATACATTTTAATATACATGTAATTAAATTTAAGAAAAAAGCTTGCTCTGTTTCTACATATTCCTTAATATAATATTTCAGTCTAAAATAAGTTTAAACAATGCCTATCAACTCTAAATAAGTTGTCTCAATAATGAAAAACCTATTTTAGCCTACCTACCTACCTTAATTTATCTGGCTTATGTAATCGGAACCATACATATTCTTCCTGTTTGGCCTTATCATCTGTGTATGATTTGAATAAAATAAACATCCTTACTTGGAGTTAGTTCGTGAACTACCACAGTCGTGTCGTCAATAGGTTCCAAGTCCAGACACATGTAGACGAATATTGAAGAACTTTGTCCTGCAAGTGGTAATCCATTCACACTTCTGCAAATAAAACTAAATGTAGAAGCAATGGTTGGATCGAATGCAAACTGAATTTGCATGAAGTGAATCCATATTAATATATTTTAAACACAACGTGATAATGTGTAAGCATGGGTTCGAAACCATGGCCTTTAGCATAGTATATGATTACTTACTGGAATCTGCGTCTTACACCACTTGATCATAACATTAATAAAACACTGACCTATAAAAAAAATAAAAAACACTCACCGGCCTTGGTGGTATAGTGCTTAAGCCATCGGAGTCAGGGCTGATAGGTACTGGATTCGGAAATCGGTATCGGTTCCAACCCATGGTGTTTTTTTAGTTGGTAGCTGTAAGGCCACTACACGGCATTCTCTCTCACTAACAACTAAGAATTAAACACTAACTCACTGTTCTAGACAGACAAAGGGCAGATCGGAACCCAGAGGCACAGCGCTAGCCTAATCCACGATCAGACAATAGCGGAGCTACTTAAAAAAACATATCCTGCACTTTTGAGTAGAAGTATGAACTTCGGCAGAAGGGATCCAAGTCAGCAGCCACCCCAGGAGCCGGTGACGGCAATTTTGAAAAATGGCCACCAATCAAATACTTTAACCTTACATAACAGCTAAACTAGTCCAGTTAGGTGTCAAATTCTTTATTTTCCTACTTTCCAGTAAATAAATATGATATACACATACACATCTTTATTTTAATTTCAAGAGTAAACACCACCTTGTACATCGATGAGAGCCCAATCAAGTAAATGCTAAATTAGGTAGAGTATCATTAAATAGGTATTTACAAAATATTTACTTGTCAGTTTAATATGAAAGAAATAATTGACAAAAATCATTTTTATTCTATTTCCGACACTACTTTAGGTACTTTATTCATTCATTATTAAGACAAAAACAAGCCCGCTGTTACAATGTATATGAATCAGCCAGTAGCAGACAGCTCATAACTACTGACTTATTATTAAATGATTGAACATCGAACAGATTATATATGATTTACATTTCTATGGCATAGATCTGACTTGTAATGCCCGGCGTCACGATATTAATATATGTAAAAGCAAATGTTGTTTCTTTGCTGACTTCTATTCTGTGTTATACACAGTTAACATTCGTACGGGTAGGGGGCGCGTGGAAATTCTAACGTCGGACATTTTGTTCTGATCTGGGAAAAACCGTTTTATGTTTGATCTAATGCATAGACACTGCCTAAGCATAACTAGTTAAGGCACTAATACAAGTAACTCGATATACACTACTGATTGTTGTGATAGTTTTGAACAATACACAGGTCAGGTCAGGTCATAGGGCTTTACGTGCACATTCAGAGCAAGTGTTGTAGCACACGCCTGTCCTGGGCACAAAAGCCAGCCAGATATTTGGTTCCAGTTTTGAAAACAATACACTTAAAACTTTAAGTTTTATACTTTTAGTATCTACTCTCTTTTTTGGTGTTCTGAAATTTCTGCCTGGCCTTGAACTGTGTATATCTTGAAAATAAAATGTAAAAGTAATAAAAACTATTTTAGTAATTTGAAAATAAAAAGGAAATAACTTCTATATTAAAATATTTTGAAGATGCTATTAAAATTACGCATGCTCGACATGCTCGAAACCTTAGTGGTATATGAGCATGAAAAACATTTTCACAGCAAATTTACATACTTAGTTGAATGTCCTTGTCTGCCAATTTTTTAAAAACCATACATCATTTTAGAAAAAGTTTGTTTAGTCTAAAATCATGTGATGTCATTAAAGAAAGAAAGAAATGTTTTATTTAACGATGCACTCAACACATTTTATTTACGGTTATATGGCGTCAGACATATGGTTAAGGACCACACAGATTTTGAAAGGAAACCCGCTGTCGCCACTACATGGGCTACTCTTTCCGATTAGCAGCAAGGGATCTTTTATTTGCGCTTCCCACAGGCAGGATAGCACAAACCATGGCCTTTGTTCGGTGCAAGTGGTTTACACCTACCCATTGAGCCTTGCGGAGCTCTTACTCACGATTTGGAGTCAGTATCTGGTTTAAAAATCCCATGCCTCGACTGGGATCCGAAACCAGTACTTACCAGCCTATAGACCGATTGCCTAACCACGATGCCAGCGAGGCCGGTATGTCAATAAAGACGTCTGGCAAAAATATTCTCATAGGTTTAAAGCATTTCTGAACAATGGTGTTTAAGGCAACAAAGGAGACTTGTCTGTCAACGTAAATAAGACGTTTTTCAGTAGAACAATGTACATATATTTGTTTAACCTGTAATAACCGAGAATTAACCAAATTGTTAATGAGCAAGTATATTTTATTCAAAGTAAGTAGTATTTGTACTCTTTTTTTAATAATTAGAAAACAAATGGGCTTAACCAGTTATCTCGTGTTATCGTTGTTACTAACGTGATTCCATTATATATCCATTGTAGGATCAGTGTGTGGAACAGCGCAATGAATACAATGGCTGCAGTTTTAAATGACCAACTTACTATTTATTCCTACTAGAATGAATGAATGAATGAATGAATGGATGAATGAATGAATGTTTAACAACACTCCAGGACGAAAACGACATCGGCTATTGTGTGTCAAACGTATTTCTACTGGTGTCAACTTTGATTTTTACAATTTATAAACACACATAACTATAGCTCGTGTGTTCTCTTGTATTATTCTATCATATCTGAGGATAACGTTAGATACGACTGTGTGTAATATCTAGCAATCATTTACCACCAAATGATAGCCAGTTACTGTGTCTGAAATACGCATCCCCCACGCACCCCCCCCCCCCCCCCCCCAATCAAATGCCACAGACCTATAGTTCGATTATCCCCGAGCGTGTATGACACGGCCACTAAACATTAGCGCGACAGTCGAGTCACGTCTCCAGAGACTTTGGCCTACGTCAGCACAACAGTAATGGAGTTTCACATAGGGGCGTTGGGTTTCTTCGTCTAGTCTCGACACCGGCTACCAACATGTAAGTTTAACGTCATGATTCAACTCGGGAATAATCGAACTAAGGGTCTGTGGCATCAGATTTAAAAACATATTTCAGACACAGTAGCTGGCTAGCATTTGGTCATCGACGATTGCCTAAGTGCTACACACAGTCATCCCTAGCATTATTCTCGCATATAACAGAATAACGCTAGAGGACACTTGAGCTAAGATAACTAGTTAGCAACCATTATTTAAATGACATAGTTTAACATTTACATTTACAATTAAAGCAAACGAATATTTCTTGACGTTCGAAACAAGCAAAACGATTCACACAAACCTGAACAGATATTTGGTTCCAGTTTGGTTATAACAGTAGAAATCATAACTTGTTGCTCCCTTACAATGAAAACATAACGTGGTGTCAGTGGGATACTGCAGAATGTGTGTATCAGTAAAAGTGATATTAGTTAAACCAATAGCGAGTCATTGCCCACGAGCGTCGCAACACACTGGGCAGATTACATCCTGGAGTTACAGAATCTGAAATAAAAGAAAATAATCATATTGATGATGACGTTTATGATGAAGTCAGCGATGGTGATGTGATGATAATGATGATGATGATGATGACGACGACATGGTAAAAAGGTATCAAGTTAGCACATTTCCCCCGAATATCTATTATGTTTGCCCGAATTTAAGGTTTTGCTCCAGCACTACGGGGACAGTTGCCCCCCTGCCCCCTCCCCCCGTCTCGTACGCTTATGTTTCCTGTTTAAAAGTTAGTACTGCACGAGCAAGATTCGTGGTATCCCGTTTGTGGGAAACAAGTTGCAGTTATGCATTAGACATAAAGTATGTGGTGAGGATTTCTTGCATAAGATTCACAATTACTTCTTTTGGTAATCCTAGCACAAAAGACTTTTGTGCTAATGTTAACAAACATTATTTTCTATTATAATGTAAAATAATATATTATAATATAAAATTTAAAAATTCGATGCTATTGTAGGCACCTAAGTAAGGTTAAAATCAGTTCAATAGACGTTTTTTTTATTTTCGTGAAAAAGACTAAAATCTTCAGGAGAAGAAGAAGAAACAAACATCGATAAGCAAGTACGTTAACAATATAGAGAAAGCTAGCTTGGTATAATGTTATTATGGTACACTCACCGCAAACAAGAAACATATTCCAATTTAACAGCAAAACTACGTGTGTTTGAAATATCTTCATTTTAATATCCTATATACACATGATACCTCCAGTCAACACCAGCAAGAACTGTCAACTTTTCAAAACAGATCACCTTAACGATACATCCATAAAAGTACTGAAGCCTATTACGGCTAGGTTTTCTTCAACCCCATACAGTTTTGCAAATATTCTCGTTACTGAAGTATTCGTAAGATACAGGGATATTTGCAAAAGTACTGCGAATATCCACAGACACTTGCGTGCATTTGTAAAATTATTTCGTACACAATATCTTTCGTGCAAGCGTAAATTAATTTGGCCGTACTGGTATTCTGTAAAATATTTTTAAAAAGCCAACTTTATTCGTGAATAGCTAACGGGCTAGATGTGTTGTACACAATTATGAAACCTGTTACAGTTGCATACAGGCACTTAAATTAAGAATATATTAAAGATTTCGACACAGAGTATGTAAATCACTTGCCATTACGCGGTCAGCCACCGAAATAAACGTGTCTGCTTTGTGTGCCTGCGTATGGAAGAACTAAACCTTTGTGAAGTTTTTAATGCTAAGAATACATTATACGGTAAATTGTGTGAGCTCCAATTTCAATAAAGACACTTACACCAGCTATTCGTTGTTAGTGTGAGAACCGAGAGACGATAGGAACGATTTTGACGATTATTGTCCTGTAATAAATAAAATGCTACATTTTTAAAGCGGATGTCATTGTATTTTTAAAACTATTTATGTTTCCATTCTACATACACACGCTTAAACCCTCACTTATTATTACGACCATATTATAGTTATATTAAAATAACCTACCTATTATACAAAAAGTCATCCTCTCTTAAAACATCAGTTATAAGAGGCCTTATAAATATGAAAAAACATTCATTTTCACCTCCAATCGTTCTCCACCCCCAACCCCCTCCCCCCCAAAAAACCCCACACAAAACAAACAACAACCCCCAAAAAACCCCACCCCTCTCCCAACAACAACAAACAAACCAAACCACATCAAAACGAAAAAACCATAACGACGTTGCAAAATGACTCCAACTGTATAAGCTCGCTTGAACTGTGGTCTGTCTGGGATCGAACCCCGTCGGTGGGCCTATTGGGCTAGTTGACGTTCCAGCCAGTGCACCACGACTGGTATATTAAAGGCCATGGCATGTGCTTTCCTGTCTGTGGAAAAGTGCATATAAAAGATCCCTTGCTGCTAATAGAAAAATGTAACGGGTTTCCTCAAAATTACCTAATGTTTGACATCCAATAGCCGATAGTTAATTAATTAATTAATTAATTAATTAATTAATGTGCTCTGTGGTGTCGTTAAACAAAACACCAATTTACTTTTTCAACTGTAAAAGAAACTTTAGAGTCCCCTAGTGCTGGAGAAAATTTTTAATTTCGGACAAAAATGCTACAAATATTCGGGCAAAATGTGCTAACATGGGACCTTTTTACCATGTATTTCCACCATTATATCCTCAAAATTAGTTGTAGTCCATGTTAAAATGCATATTGAATCGTTTGCAACCTCATATAGCTGTTTGGTAGTAATGCTAATATGAATAAATGTTGTCATCCAAATTCTGGCATTTTGGTTTAATTCGGGCAAAAACCAGCTGCACCCCCATCCCCATTACGAAAATGAAAGACCGTACGTCAATGCCTTGGCTCCCGGTTTGGAATTTTATGAAAAGATATTTACTTTATTTTGGCAAACTTAGTGATTTGAAATATTAATAGTGAGTCAAATTAAAAACTTCACAATCCAAACTTTGAATAAAGTCAAGGAGTGTTGAAAGCAGGTATTTTTCAGGAATAAATATTGTAATGGCAATGTTGACACTCCATTTGAAGCCCATCACATCCCACGTGACCCGATCTATAGCACGTGCACAGCACCATTGAGGCAAAAGTGGTTTTGCACGTGCCACTGGTCACGTGACTACAATAGCACACATGTTTTCATCGTTACCTGCTCACAGTACTCTGACACAACGAAAGAATACATTAAAACGATATTTGTTACGACTTGTTTCCATGCCACGCCTCACAAATGTGCAGCATGAACGTGCCGTCGACATGTTTCACGCGGGAACGTCAGTAGCTGACGTTGCAAGGGCGTTGGATTGCAGTCGACGGCCAATTTATGATCTGCGGACACAACCGGGTAGACCGCGTGTGACGTCACAGGCAGATCACCGTCATATTGTGTTACGTCTCCTCCGCAACCGTTTCATGACAGCAACAGCAACTAGTAATGGACTTTTCAGACGTCGGGTATCCGCGCAAACGATCCGAAGTCGATTGCGAACCAATCACCTCCACGCACGGCGCCCATATGTTGGAACCATTTTGACTCCATTTCATCGACGTCAACATCAACTGTTTTTACGATTTTTACGTGATACTGACTTTTATTCTAAATTTTAATTTTATCTATCTGTGATATTTGTGTTTTTATTTAAATCTTGAATTTTTATATTGATGTGATTCATCATTTAATGTTTTGCTTTTACCATAGTGTGACACCCAATATCCGATGTATTTTTCGTGCTGGGGTGTCGTTAAACATTCATTCATTCATTCATTCAACATCAACTGTGGTCACAACGCCACTTGCGATGGACTCGGAGGGAATGGAACAGAGTCGTGTTCAGCGATAAATAAAAAAATCACACTGCGATTTGCCGATGGCAGGCAGAGGGTTTGGAGATGACGTGGTGAACGTCATGCTCAGAGTTGTGTCAGTGAAGATGACAGATTCGGAGGCGGAAGTGTAATGATTTGGGGTGCTTTTTGCGGAAATGACCGTTCTCGACTTCTTGTGATCCGTGGCAACCTCAACCCTGCTGCATACCGCGACCAGGTGCTGGCCCTGGAACGTGTTCTCTTCATGGCAGCTCATGGTCCAGGCCTGATCTTTCAGCATGGCAACGCCAGACCCCACACGGCCATCTTGACAAGGGATTTCATGAGGAACGCGAGCATCAATGTCATGGATTGGCGTTCAAGGTCGCCCGACCTGAATCCTATCGAGCACGTCTGGGATGTGCTGGGAAGACGCCTGCGCAATCTCAGAAACCCTTCACAGACTTTGCAGGAACCTGGTGCCTCATTGGTGTAACAATATCGACATATCAATAATGCAGTCATTACACGCATCAGGCAGTCAACGAGGAGGCGTTGCCTTGCAGTTGTGGGTACACATGGAGGGAATACGCGCTACTGAACTTGTGATTTCATCAGACGACCCTGCTTGCATCCTATTTAATTTTTGTCACTGATGCGTCATATTGTCATAGTACAACATTTACAACTATATTCAAATGCAATTTATATATTTAGCTGTGCATGTACGATACAGTTCAATCTGATTAAAATTAGCTCTACTGGTCTCACCAGTAGATCTAACAGCATTGCATGGACTCCCATGTCCAGGTGACATTTCATTTATAAATAACAATTTAAATATCGACCAATGACACTTCGCCTTTCATAACGTTATTCGGGAGCATACAAATTCTAAAAATATCGGTTGAGACTATTTGTGCAATAGGCGAACTTGTTAGTCTATTTCAACATTGAAAAAAACAGGGGGGAAAAGTGCAGTAATAAACTCTGGATTGTATACTAGTATAAACAGATTTTATGGCTATATCATCACAGGTTTTTTTTCGTCTTGAAACGAATTTTATATAACATTTTATATTGAAATTAGTTTCCGGCATACTTCGTAATTCACCCGAATCATTTCGTATACCGTCGGCATAATCCCGAATGTTTTCAAATTCTTTTCAAATCACTGGCATGATTTTGCAAGTAAGGTTTTGATTGGTCGAATGAAAGGTCAACTGGACATGAGCTCCACCGGGCTGCTGTTAGATCCACATATAATAGTGGAGCTAATTTTAATTAGATTGGATACAGTTAACTGTTATTCTGTCGCCTGCCCTTTATTCACTAATTTAGTATTTAGTTAATTAGTGGCTAGAAATCAGACCAATTTTGCTACATATAGGTTACTTTGTTTTGATCTTCAAAATTAGTCAGAAATTCAGAATCATGTACACTGCAGCTTTGGTAAGGGGATTGCTAAATGACGAAGACAAGCAAATGTTCTTTTATGGGAGAGTTCAAAAGTTACAATTAAGTGTTTGTGCAATATCAAATTAAAATAATAATAATTAAAAAATGTACCGTTCCTGGCGCGCTTTTCCTCTTCCTCCATCTCCTTCTCTTCTTCTGTACGATCGCGTCGCCGTACACCAAAGTCACGGAAGCCCGTGACCCGGTGTACGTGACGCGATACTCAAGTAGCTTCCCATAACTCAGTAAGAGCCCCCCCTGGTGTTAACTCGAGAGTACATGGCGAGACGTCTGTCCTCATCGCAAATTAGCTCGGAAGTGGCACTGGATGGGACTTGAAATGCAAAGAGACCAGCTGCGCGTGCGAAAGGTGTGGTAGAGAGTTTGACAGAAAGACGGATGAATGAGTGTGGGAGTGGATAAGCGTTAACAATGGCTTATTTCATAACCTTCATTTGGTTACAGTGTTGTTATTATCTCTAACTGTTAATGGATTGAGGGAGATGTATAAATTAAATTCAGTGTTTGCGACTAGTAGACATGCTAATTTAATTTTTCTGCAGTAAACGTTTTGGGATAATTATTTTATTGAGAGATATAAGCACTTACAAGATTTATAGTAATTGCCCATGTAGGATTAAAAAAAATAATGCATGAATGATAAATATAGTTTCGGTGTTTGAGATTAACGGTATCCCGATATCCCGGGGATACCAGAATTTAATTTTGGATACCAGACTTCAATAACCCAGTATCCCACCCGGATACCATATAATGTTTGTTTTTGTTTTTTTAATCCTGCGTTTTTATTTTTCACTGAAACAATGGAAGTCGTTATTTACTGGTGAAGTTAAGTAACTGTATTTTGGAGCTAGTACCCAGTCTAATGCTAATGCTATGCCGTAACAATACCTCCCCCAACTCGTATCCAGTCTAATGCTACATTGCAGCAATAGCGACTGGGAACTGCTAAGTTGCTATTGTTTTTGTTGGATGCTTCCTCCCTTCAAATTGTATTTGAGATATTGATTCCACATCTGCAGAAAATTGATACAGGTAGCTTTATCATTAGTAATGTCAGACACGCTTATAGATTACTGCTAAATATTAATTTATGTCAGTATTACTCAAAAATAAATGCAGCAAATGTTTTTGCCGATTCCGTTTGATTGCGAATTTTACGAATTCCGCGATCTCGATTGCGGCGTTGCAATAGACTGGGAACGAGAACATTATCGTCCAAGTTTGTTACGATGTTATTTATGAATTTCATTTAAGTGGGATACTAAATTCTCAGGTGGGATACCAGATTTTGAAATGTTAGTATCCAACAGGAATACTGCACAAAATGTTAAATCTCCGACACTGAATTTTATTAATGCTTATGCGCCAAGTAATACTGATGAAAGGATTAGTTTTTTCAATGAATTAAATACGTTTATGAATTCTAAAAACACAATCATGGCTAGCACTGTATGGTCGTCGTTGTCCGATCATCCATCAGTATGCATTGCTATAACATATGTTAAGATTCTTCATCCTTCATCCTTCTGTGTACATTTTATTAATAATGTATAAACTACTACAGTAACTCACAAATAATTGTGTTTTAACAGATTCTGAACATTTTGCAAATCGCCGCAACATGTTTTCACGTACACAAAGGGCTCTATACTGTCGTTTAATGTCGGACTACAGGCTGGTAGGTACCTGCGAGTTCTTAAGAGCTCATGGGTAGGTGTAAGACCACTACACCCTCTTCTCTGTCACTGACCACTAACCAACGGTCCTTGGACAGATAGCCCAGATAGCTGAAGTGTGTGCCCAGGAAAGCGTGCTTGAACCTTAATTGGATGAATATAAGCACGAACATAAGTTGAAATGAAAAATAAATCTTGTAAGAGACAACTTTAATTGTTAAAAACACTTTAATTCCAATGTAGATTCTCAAATTTTATTAATCTAATAAGATTGTTTATTTGGTTAAAAATCATAATCAGACTATCAAGAATATCAACGCATTAAACATTATTATTAAATAAGCAGCAACTACATATAACAAGATACATATATGTATATCCAACTATATATATTAATTAATACCATAAGCATAAGTGAAAAAAGAGGCATTTTACATGCAATTGTTTTATATATTTCGAGAAAAAACAGCAACGTGCACCTAGGGACACCAAAATATGCTCGAGATAAGCCTCGTAATCGAGATTAGCATGCTCTAGATAACAGTGTTTAAATTCGTAACATTGCATATGAAAATTACCGGGACTGGCACTGGACCTCGAGATGTGTTGGGTACTCGAGTTTACAGAGGTCAAGATAACGAAATTTGACTAGGCAAACAGACCAGTTATCTAGGCCATCTGTCCATGTCAGAGGTACGATTGTAAACAGTCAGAGGTTAACGAGACATAATCCATTGTAATGACTCTACAAATCTCTGTTGAGCTGTAAGTTGTGTCTGAGACTGGAACACAGTACCCACCAACCCCAAAACCAACGGTTTAACTATTACGTTACAGTTGGCTGCACTAGGATACAGTTTTGTTCCTGTCTAGGCCAAGTCGACTGGCGTCTGTTTTCGAATCTTTGCTTTCTGTTTTGAGACTTAACGATGTTTTAGAACACACTGGCGCCTTGGAATCCGCCATTGTCTGATCTGGACGTGGCGGAAGAATACCTTTAGACTCCCAAAGGTCTGCGATTTGTAAGAGGTAGTCCCTTCCATAGTGTGCCAACTGCTTGACGTCTGAGGGTTTGCCTATTAAGAGAGAGAAAAACACCCTTTTATATTAGTTCTGCTAAACATATTATACTTTGCTGCATTTAAGCAGGAGAGAACAATTTTAGATCAACAAATACAAAGCCTCTAATTAGAACTGTCTTTCAGTTTCGATCTCTGCCTGTCAGTCTGCATTTCTTCCTTTCTCCTTCTGTCCCTATCTGTCTTTCTCACTGACCCTCAGTCTTTCTGTTTCTTTGTTTTTCTTTCTTCTTTGTTTGTTCTCTCTCTCTCTCTCTCTCTCTCTCTCTCTCTCTCTCTCTCTCTCTCTCTCTCTCTCTCTCTCTCTCTCTCTCTCTCTCTCTCTCTCTCTCTCTCTCTCTCTCTACCTTCTTTGTGTAGGAGTAGATCCATGTATTTCTTATCCTTATACAGCTCATCCAGCAGTTTCCTCAGCCTCCATTCGTCCATGGACAAGACATCTACGTGTCTGGATCTGGTCGTGTAGCTTATCGGCGCCTTGGATACGTTCACGTCTCTCCTAGACACAAACGTCATTGGAGAGTTCGGATTCTTAATTAATACAGGATGATATGGACTCGGCATCATCTCAACCAGTATCTAAAAAGCAAATATTTCGAAACAGAATTTCTTAATGCAAACGACTATTATCAAAATATCTCAGGCAGAATACTGTGTTGGGTAATTTTTCAAACTGATAGTGTATGTTGAAATAAGTGCAAATCTCTTGGTTTTTTCACAATGAATGTAGTTACTGATGTAATCCACGAATGGACTTTAATGACGTCAGTGCTATACCAGGTCAGCGTGGATCACTTCCACAACAGAAATACTAACAAATGTAACCTAAAACATACAGATAATCTTTATAAGTAAATTTGAGGTAGACCTGGATTACAATATAGTATAGATGTGCACAAGTATATGCAGGTTTGGATGCATGTTGAACATATTTATACAATACATGTTTATGGAAATACACTGGAATGGAATGAATTTGAATAACTTCATAGTACTGTGTAGCATACAGTATCTCAGAATGTACTGTTACAGTATTACATGTTTAACCATACAGGTCCATCCCCCCCCCCCCCCCCCCCCCCCCCGTAGCTCGTGATTGACAGCCGCTCTGTACCAATCATATTTCGTTGTTCACAGACTACGGACCCAACTTTGCTTGGACTCCATTAAATTAGACAATATAATTTTGTTAGTGTGTTACATGTTTGTATAGTTAGCATTAAAATTAGGTAAAATAATTGTCTTCTCCAACCGAATTATAATCATATTAAACAGATACCTTTGCGAACGTGTTGACAACGATGACAGCTATGTGGAGCCTACGATCGGGCTTAAAAGCAGTATTTTCATGAAAAACACATCACATGGTAGAAAGTAAAATGTTGCCGATAGCCATAAAAAATTAACTGATATTAATTCTACGAAGACCAGTCTATGATCCATCCCCGTCAGTGGGTCCATTGGGCTATTTCTATCAAAGGCCGTAGTATGTGCTATTTTTCTGTGTGATGGTGTATATAAAAAATCCCTTGCTACTATTGGTAAAAATATAGATGATTTCTTCTCCAATAGCCGATCATTAATAAATCAATGCGCTGTAGCGGTGTCGTTATCTATATATCCTAGAAGGATGTATTGTGGGACCGAATGCCAGTGATGTGGGATTGAGTTTGAGCAACAACGTTTCTAACTTTCTAACACGAATTAGGGTATTGGTTAAGTCGCTCTACTGGGAGTCTTTCTGTGATCCCTATTGCTTTCCATGGGTATAATAATTGTATATCTGGTAGGTTTGCTGTATTTGTTTATGCATACTATTTGGTTTATACAATTATTTATTTTGTATATGATAGGTATATTAACAAGTGCACCGGTCAGGAGTTTGTTGGAAAACCATAGATATTAATGAATATGTTACGGGTATGATTCAATTCTAATTATGTGAAAGTTTTGCAATGGGATGGATGAACAGTTTGTTTTTGACCAACTACTGATGCTACCGTGGAGAAGGTGCTGTATGATTAATGAAGTCCTGACTTCTTCAAAGGAAAGAAGGAAATGTTTTATTTAACGACGCACTCAACACATTTTATTTACGATTATATGGTGTCGGACATATGGTTAAGGACCACACAGATATTGAGGGAGGAAACCCGCTGTCGCCACGGACTTCTTCAAAAGCTAAACAAGATTGTCCTATGATGTTCAGAATATAGACACATTATTTGGTTTATTTGTATTACAGTGACCTAGTAATTGTATGTGAGGCACCACCATCCCAAGTTGTTCCGACGTGTGAGGATTGATGGTCCTGTATGCATGTGTATGCAAGATATGGTCCGGACGAGAAAAGTAGGTCATAGTGACCTAGTAATAGTACGCGACACAAGTTGTTCGTACATGTGAGGTATGATGGTCCTGTATGCATTCTGAATGCAAGATATTGACCGGACAAGAACACGTTAACAGACGGACGTACGGACGGATGGACGGACGGACGTACAGACGGACAACGCCATACCATAATACCACCATAGACGGGCGTACCAAAAAATCGTTAATTGCTTCCCCTATGTAGTCAATGTGTTCAAACTACGATCTGGCACAGTCATTCTCCTGATACAAGACTGCGCCTATAACTGTCCTTACTTGTGTAGTATCAACATGTTTTACAAAGCGTCTCTCGGGTCCACCATTATAGTCCGTCTTGAAACAGTGAATATGACCTAGAAGTACAGTAACGTTGTAATAAATAAGAGTATAATAAAACTTTTAAACGTAGTAATCAGGCCTCAATAAATATCGGGGGGGGGGGGGGGGGATAACAATATCTGGCGAGTGGGTCACAGCCTCTAGTGGGGGAGGAACAAGCCATATTATTTTCTTTATTCATATAGAGTAGGAACCCTCCCACCCCGTACATTTTCGTCCTCGAGGAGGGGGCCTCTGTCACCCCGCCCTAGGTTCCTACTGGCTTGGTAATATATATCAATCATAGTACAACTGGGGACTGACTGACTGAATGAATGAATGAATGATTAACGACACCCCAGCACGAAAAATACATCGGCTATTGGGTGTCAAACTATGGTAATTCAAAACATGAAGTGATGATCAAAATCAGTATAAAAACTGGGGACTGAGACTATTATATTATGATGAAGAAACTACGCATATCACATTACTAATAATCACATAAACACCCCCCGAAAAATAAGAAACAATGTGTGTGTGTTTGTGTGTATGTGTGTGTGTGTGTGTGTGCGTGCGTGCGCACACGTATACTAGTATATATATATATATATATATATATATATATATATATATATATATATATATATATATATATATATATATATATATATACAGTAGAATCTCATTGGCTCGAACACTGTCGGTGCATCAAAATCTGTTCGACCCATCGGGTAGTTTGAACCATGCATTCGCCCGTTGTCGGGTGCTTCTGTAACACAAAAATCAATCGTACAACCTCGCATGTTTCCCTAAAACCGGCTGGGCGAGGTGGTTCGATTGACTCATGAGTTGATTGGATTTTACTTGCAAGGTTCATTCATCTAACGATTACCGCATTACAATTGTCTGTTCCTGAAAGATAATTACCGATACGTGCTAAATAAACAAAACGATAAGCGTGAAAGGGTCGACGAAAACATTATACGTAAATTATGTTTTATATTTCTTCGGATAGACGTAGCCGTTCGAGCTAAATATGTTTAATTTTACAGTTCGGACCAATAAACAGGTTCGAGAGACATCTTCTGTTCGACCCCAGGGGTATTCGACCAATCAGCACCAAAATAAAGGGGTTTAATAGAGAGAAAAATCGGGACTTTGTTCTTGGTTCGAGAATACCGGTAGAGTACAGTAGAATCTCATTGGCTCGAACACTGTCGGTGCATTTAAGTCTGTTCGACCCATCGGGTAGTTCGAACCATGCATTCGGCCGTTGTCGGGTGCTTCTGTAACACAAAAACCAATCGGAACACCTCGCATATTTCCGTAAAACTGTCTTGGGCGAGATGGTCTGATTGACTCATGAGTAACGAAGTCGCCGTCAAAGCTTGGACGAGCTATATATTTTAACTATTATTTATCACCGTTAAATAAACAAATAATAAACACACTGGTAGTCTGTATTTATAAATATTTATTAATTTAAGAAATTTTATTATTTTGTTTTTAATTTGAAATACATGAGAGATCCATGCACTTTCATTTTTTCTCGACGTTGTCAATATGTCGCAAAAGATTCTACAACAGCATAATAAAGAACGATTTCTTAAATTAATAAATATTTATAGTTTATAGTTTGCTAATCACTTACTTTTCTGAGCTCGGTTTATAAATATTTTATCTTTCTCGAGACCATCGGCTAATATAGTAGACTGATCAGAAACTCTAAGACCCGGATGTGGATATGACGTAGATCGTGGCGCCACTGATGGTGGGATTGACCCTGACAGGGGAGGCAACCCTCTATCTGATGACAATGCAGATTTTGTGGCGCTTTCAGATTCATTGTAGTCATCAACCAAAGCAACCTCTGACTGAAATATACGACACACGCAGAAGAGTTACAGTTTGCTTTGTTTAACGACACCACTCGAGCACATTGATTAATTAATCATTGGCTATTGGATGTCACACATTTGGTAATTCTGACACATAGTCAGCCGAGGAAACCCGCTACATTTTTTCTAATGCAGCAAGGGATCTTTTATATGCAATTTTCACAAACAGGAAAGCACATAGCACGGTTTTTAACCAGTTGTGGTGCACTAGTTGAAACGAGAAAAACCCACCAGTTGAATGGATCCATCGAATTGGTTCGATCCTGCGACGCAAGTACCTCAAGCGAGCACTCAACCGACTGAGCTAAACCTCGTCAGAATAGGCGAGGAGTTAATTTATATGAAATATACAGAACTATAACATAAATTACTCTTACGGCATATACTGACTGTAAAGATTGAAAGTCAGTATCGACAAAGGAATTCTGGAATTTTAAAACAACAATATCTTCATCATGCCATTCCTGACATTCTTTCACTTATCTCAGATACAGTCTGGATTGCATAAATTTGAATTTTATATTTTGTTTTTAATGTGATTTAACACGCTATTAGTGTTCAAATAAAACGCCCAAAATTGTGTATCAGCTATTCACTGTAATAAACGTTTATAGCGATAACACACAGGTTTGTGAAAACTGTAGAACTTTGTGTTTGTAATTTGCAAAGATTATCATTGTTATGGGGAGACGATACGCCAGCTTTCATCAGAATCTTGGGCTTCCAGAAATGTAATATGTGGGAAAACAAAATTGATATACCGCGCATTGTCCTACCTTTCCTTCGTTAGTCTTTGTCATGGACAATCCGCTACCACCAAAATCCAATCCGCTATACCACTGTTTTGATCTGCCACCAACAATCATTGATCTACCACCGCCCCTGGTTGATCCGCCACCACCCCTGCTTGATCTTCTACCATCAATGGTTGATCTGTCACCGCCATTGATCAAACCGAAAAGTCTTTCAGTTAAAAGATGACGTATTGCTGAGCGAACTCGCGCTTTGTCCTATAGGCAAGACAAGACAAGGCAAGATATTTATTCAGTTATTGAGGCCACATGACCAAGATAACTACCTTTAAAACAAATTAATCGTGAGCTACGTGTGTACAAATTACAATGCATGTACATGTATATTCAATATAAACTGGCAAATTTCTTTTTTAAAAACAAGGCTATTCCTTTCATACACTATATATTTTGGGTAGAAATCAATAATTTAAATTTTTCACTTGAAGGATTTACTATAAAGTATTCTGTAGTATACAAATATATGAAATACAGTTTTAACTGGAAAAAAAACCGTGTCCTTTGTAGACATATGAAATACAATTTAACTAAATAAAACGTGTCCTATATAAATAAATAAAATACAATTTAACTGAAAAATAAGTACATGTATATTAAATACCGTTTAACTGAAGATACAAAAACATGTATCATAGATAAATATATAAAATACGGTTAAAAACCTCCAACTTGTCCTTTAGAAATATTTGCAATACAATTTAAAAATATCAGAAACAAATTTGTCATATATATTATATATACCAGGGTAGGCTGAGAAGTTCATAGGCTGACTATGGAGGAGTAATGCCAAAGCAATTAAACTTTGTCTGCGTTAATTTCAACTCTTCTAATTATTAACTGTATTCTTTATTTCCAGGTAAACCCACATTTTGTGATTCATAGAGGACTTCAAAAGTTAGTAGTAGCAACTTTTAGAGAAAATGGACAAACTCTGGCATCGTGGTGGTATGAAGTATTAATTTATTTTTAATAATAACCTTGTAAAAAATAAAATAAGAAAAACAATTTCACTGAAAAATCTTTTCTTAGACACACACACAAACAAGGTAAAAAACAACCCCTTAACTGGACACCCTTGGGGCCAAGACAAATGCCCGGTTTCTAGAGGGATCCAGTTTAGAGAGGTTAAGTTCTGTACTGGTTTTAAAAAAGGGCGCTGTAAAATGTCCGGTTTTGATGGAATTCCGATTTACAGAGAGGTCTTGATATATATATTTCCAAAGTATTAATATGAAGACCTTACTGGTAAAAGTTTTAGCTAATAGTGCATTTATATATTTACGAAAATGGTTATACTTAAAAATACTACAACAAACGTTACCTTTTTAAGTTCTGCGTGATCTGTACTGCATTGAATGACTTTGGTTTTAGATTCAGCATCGCTGTCAGTAAACTCCTGTAATAAAGTACTTTTGATAGTACCACCACAACCGAGAAACAAATTGGCCCACGGGGCCATAATAATTCCATAGGTGCAACAGAAGTTTGCATTAATTAATATGTAGGATTTTCAGGATATGTCGATTGTCCAGCGAAAATATATTATTTAAAATGTACAAAACAAATCAGTTTTATTTACTCCCAATAGGAGTGGCGGTCATCCTAAGGACGAGCACCTAATAGTAGATCATGGAAGCAATCACGACTTTGCCTAAAACCCCGGTCACACTTTCAAGGATCAGGACGCCGGGTTAGCCACGGATACGACCCAAAGGCATTCGTGACAATCCGTTGTAGTCCACAGAGGCACGTAGCTGTCCGTATTAAATCCCTGATCAATCGTAATAGTACTTGTATGTCCGTGAACATTTTGAACGTGTCCAAAAAATCATTACGGATCTAACAACGGTAGTACACACTTAATGATCCGTAGAAGAACGTAATAATCCGTTCTAATCCGCAATAAACCGTACTTAAATCGTACTTATCCGTACTTAATCGTAGTAATCCCCGGCCTCAAGCCCTGGTCACACTGTCAAGGATCAGGACGCCGGGTTAGCCACGGATACGATCCGGCATCATTCGTGACAATCCGTTGTGGTCCGTACTAAACTGTACCGATCCTTAGTGATCCGCAGCGCTCCCCGTTGTCATCTAATCCCTATCCTTAATAATCCTTGGTTTATCCGTCGAAACCCTTAGTTAAACCGTGGTGCATCCATAGGGTACCGTGGATAGACCACTATCCGGGGTCATCCGTGAGGTTTTCATCCTTCGTGGACCCGGCCAGGCGATCCTTGACAGTGTGACCGGAGATTTACATCCTTTCGAACCTACCGTGTGCAGAGACACGAGTTTTATCATGGATTTCATATTACATGTTATTAAAATCTAACAAATTCAGTTTAATCTTAACGTTACACTTCATTCAAACAGACTGTCCTGGACAATCGCGTGTAACTGGGCTGTCCAGCCAAGATTTTGCTAGGCGTTAAGCGCAAGGGCCTTGCACCCATAAGTGTACGAGACAGGGGACAAGAAAGAGATATTCTGGCAAAATATGCTAATCTGAAGCCTTTTTATCGTCATCACTGTACCCACAAACTTAAATGTAATTCATGTTAAATGTGTAGTGATACGTTTGCAGCACTATATAGCTCTTTGGCAGTAATGCTAATGTAGTACACGTGGGTTTAGCGTATCAATTAGTTTTAAATGTAAATAATTTATTTTATGTAACTAATGTTTCCTTTCATGTCGTTTGTGCTAAAGGCTAACTGGTAGCTAAATGTCCAAAAATGGATATGCCGCGATATGTACGTGATGTCGGTTACAGCACAGCCAATTTGGATTGTGAGAGCTAACCTTATGACATCGCTTATTTCAGATGGTATTTTAACAAATGACTGTAAAGTACTTGATACATTGCTTAACCTTATTGCTGGTAAATGATGGGGACATCATTTCATGGAGGGTGGGGGTATGTAGTACACGTGGGTTTTAAAGTATCAATAAGTTTTAAATGTAAATGATTTATTTCATGTAACTAATGTTTTATTTCAGGTTGTTTGTGGTAAAGGGAGTATATTACCAAATCAAATTCCATAGACGACAATAGTAACATATGTGGGTAAAACTCCTACCTGTATTGTATCAATCGACAGAAACACCACGGATATAAGTACTACCACCCCTCACCCTTAAAGTGAATCAGAACACACCGGGAGTGAAGCTGCTCATTTCAGAGATAACGGGTAGCGTCTATGACTCTCCTAGTTCCACACAACATTTTAGTACTTTTGTTTACAGGTACCCCATACATGTTTCAAGCACAATACTACTTGACACAGTGGTACTAGATAAAATAAAATACAATACATGTTTTTGCCCAGATGTTCAAAAACGGTTTTCTTCACAACCAACACACTCACATTTATCACCAATTACAGGATTTGTGGTGTTAACTTCTCTATCAAAAGTTGGGTGCACCTCGAACTTTGACCCAACCGGAAGTTATTTAGTTTAGTACTACCTAACTGGTAGCTGAATGACGAAATATCTTTTAAAGTAACTAATAATTTGTTTTCATGTTACATAAAATACAGGCTGTTCTTGTATTTAACATATCAATTGTATTTCAGTGCAGGCACTATGAACTGAGTTTAAAGTTCACGTTTTCCCAAACAGTGCAATACACAACAACGTGATGTGTTCACCTTTTGTCCTGTTCTTTAGACTGGCTTTCTGACCTTAAACAATAGTTGGCTACGAGTGAAGTCGGAGTTGGAAGTTCTTAACAGGTTAGAAATAAAATTTAATCCATATAATTTCATTATAATTATAGTGGTATAATTGTTTGAATGAAATATATTATATGTTGGTAGTCTGGTTATGTATTTAGCTGGAGTAATAGAGCAATATTGTATATTTTTACATGTATATTAGTTGGTAACTTGGCTGATATTCACATTGTTATTTGTTTTTACATTTTGTTTATCATTGAACTATGTGGATATTTTAAATAAGAAGCTATTTCTTTTATGTTAATGTATGTTGTAATAAGAGGATATAACAATGTATATTTTTTATATTTTATGTAATAAGTTATTTATATAGCTTATTTGTTTATTTAGGTATTTAGGTTGCTTTGGATTAACCGAGTAGAAACATACCTTTGTTAACTTCACAGGGTATGTGAAAGAAGATTAGTATTATATCAATTTAGTAGTTATCCTATGTTTATTTTGTATATTTTAAATATATGTAATGTTTAATACAATTGGATAAAAGTAATTTATAAAGTTAAATATTATTTCATTTTAAATATTCTAAAGCCAGTAACGTTAATAAATAGTAAATATATTTTAAGTTATTATTATGATTTTGAATAATATATGAATTTTGAGTAATATTTTATGATTTGTAATTTTATATGGATATATTTGGATTTTATTATATATTTAGTAGACACTATATTGTACTCTATTTGTTACAGGGTGTTGTTATCGCTATCGTGTTGTTACTGAATAAAAGACTGATTTTTAAAAATCCCGTTGTTATCCAGGTTCGGTCATTTTCGTTTAGATAGGAGTCCGTAGGATACTTTAAATAAAGCTGATACTGGGATGTGAACCAAGCACCTACCAGACTTAAAGCCGATTACTAAATAAATATGATACGATACGAGAACGACACTAATATATATATATATATATATATATATATATATATATATATATATATATATATATATATATATATATATATATATATATACCACGTTTGTATATCGACGAACGTTGACTGTGTACCTTAACTCGACATTTCCATTGAAAATAGAAAACATGTTATTATCTGAAGTATGGATTCACATGCTAGTAATTTATTCTATTGACATTCAGTACATTACAAGTTCTTACTGTTGTTTATTATATCAAATCTCATGTAGGACAAAAGTAACATGTGTATATACTTATACGCCATAGATATATACATGTATATAAATACTATAACCATTTGCCTTTACAGTACATTTTTAAAATGGGAAGGGCTATGCTGCTGGTTTCAGATATAACAAGCGACTTTGACTACCTTGGTTCTGAACACAATCCGTTAAACTAATGTTAGTGGTACCACGCACATGTTCCAAGCACACTCGAACATGGTACTAGTACACATAGAAGTACAGTAATGTGCCAGTCAAATGAAGCAACACTTTATAACAAGTCCTGTCAAAACATGGCAGCCATGACAGTATTTAATCCTATATTTAATTTACTTGCCTTTAGAAATCTGACCAGGTGAAGTGCTGATTGGTAAACTGTCATCTTAATATTTATCATATACTGCATAACGTTGAAGCAGCTACTCGCCGTTTAAATGGAGCTACCTGTGACGGAACATGCTCTTATCTTTTCGTCTGTGGCGATGTTAATTGTTTTAGAGGGCCGTCTGCAGCTCGGTTACGTAATACCTCCGCGCGACCGTGCATCCCAATATGCACTTAGACCAGATAGGCACTTGGTTACGTAATACCTCCGCGCGACCGTACCCCCTAATACATACCCAGAACAGGCGTGGAGGCCATGTGGCCAGTAGTTACGTAATAACTCCGGTACTGCGGTTTATGACCGGGGTATTGCTGGTGAACTCGCGACAGTAAGTCTGGCTATCTAAGAAAATATATCGACTCTGGGAGTGTTGGAAATTTCACATGATAGGTGAGGTACCGCGTTGTGCCCCCAGGCGATTTTCGCTGTCTCTGAGAGTTTTGAATAAATAGATAGGATTTTAGAGATATCGAGGAGAAACTTTGGAAGGCTGCAGGGGAACGAACGTCGTCCACTGAACGATCTATATAAGTTCAGTCCGGACGTGGTAAATATATTTTTCTGCTCTGTTGTATAACCTTGATGTGATTGATGTGACTTTAAATATTTTAATACTGTATTATACCAATATTATTTAGACAGTGTCTCCAGTAATCTGACGAAGTAAATGGTAGGCTTCACTGTTCTAAAATTATTAAAGCTTAACCAGTCATCCTAGAGGACCTAGGTAAACTGTAGGTTATTGTCTTTATTGTGATAGGTACCGGTATTAATTCTGTATTATACGGTTACTGAATGAGTAGTTAAGGGTTAATTAAAAATTAACCAGTTGGAATAGAGTTGTAATTCCTTTATTAATTAAGTTCCCCTGGCAGCGTTTCTCAATTATCACACGTGTGTGTGTTGTATCACGGTGAAGTGATTATAATATTTTGTAAACTAGACACCTAGAGATTAACTAATTAAGTGATTAGTTCTGGGTTGTTATTATTATTGTTGTTGTTAATTAATTAACTGCGGCAAATATATTTGTCAGCGTAATACAGATTCCAAAGTGTATTGTGTTTTGTTGTGTTTTCTAGTGAACTAAACGTACTATATATATATATACTTTATATAAGATCTTATCTCTGATATACCTAGAGCCGAGCCATTCGGGTATTGGACTGCCCGATACAGAGAGATCTAATAGATATACAGTTAGGAGAGATATTTGGATAAATGTGTTTTATTCAGTTACGGGTATTATAGGATCCCCGTGACACTACCACTCAGGCATCACATCATTCTCCTGATACTAGATCATCAAGAGTAATTTGTAGATCCCCTTAGTATGTGAATATTTAAACAATATATACCACAAAAGGATTAAATGTCATTTGCTCAATGTAGGAATATCTTAAAAGGTTTGGAGTTAGGAGATATATTAATTACTCCCCTCAATTTGGGTTTCACGGCGAGGCCCGAAGAAGCTTCTGAGACTGGCAAACATAGCACAAGCTGTCTCACCAGCGAGCTAGCTGAGG
The DNA here is from genome assembly GCF_016097555.1 of Gigantopelta aegis. NCBI lineage: Eukaryota > Metazoa > Mollusca > Gastropoda > Neomphalida > Peltospiridae > Gigantopelta > Gigantopelta aegis. Next base: position 21,041,611 of record NC_054701.1, on the reverse strand, counting down.
CTGACTTTATGGCTGGACTGGTTGGTTTCTTTCCTGGAAAATCCTCTGAATTCTGAAAACAGATTTGTCAGTTTTAGAGTACCTGGAAAAGAAGCCTTGTTTGATGATACATAATTCTAATAACTGCTCTAGAAAACGTCTCTCAATATGGATTACCAGTAAATGTTATTTATATGGATATCTGCACAGACGAAAGGACAGTTACCATGACTCTTGGTATATCAGTGGTGAAGCATTTATTGGAATGGAAAATAACCATGTGGATCAACTCAGGTGAGCACTCTTTCATTGAGCTACATAAAGTTCCTTAAAATTTTGATTTGATATAAAATAGTGAAGTTAATGTTTGTTTCAAAACTAAGCGATAATCATAACCATAGTGCATAATTTCTTACCACTGAACTATCCGAGGCTGGCTTCATGGCTGGACTGATCGATTTGTTTGGGCAAGAATCTCCATAATCCTGAAAATACCATTGGTTTATCTACACAAGAAGTAGACGTGCTGTAGATGTAAAACAGTCCTAACTTTAAGACAGTCTTACGCTATTTGTAGTGAGATATTCTGTTTAAAATGTACCAACAGTTAACTGAGGATCACCATCAGCGTGCTCTATCATGACACTGAAAATAAAATATTATGTCTTTTTTTATTGTTAATGAAAAACGACATAAGAACAAATGATGTATTGTGGATGTAAAACAATGTAAACTTTAAAAGAGTTTAAAGTGGCATGTGTCCATTTAACAGAGCCTTTTTGGCGACTACAATTAGAGATCTAATATATGTTCTTGCTTAGAATATCAGTATCTTTATATCCAATGTTACAATGGTAGAAAACTCCGACGACAGCCTTTGATCTTTATGTACTAAGATGTACTTTAAAACTATAGCAAGTGTGCACTGTCTGAAAATTGTCAACAGTGTACCTAAAACAATCATGCGTGCGCATTAACGAATGTTGCTAATGACCATGATGGTCTGAAAGCTCAAATAACCGTAGTTAAAACACCCAGTTATAAAGTAGTGTGTTAGTTAATAGTTTTTTTTTCTATTCAGCAACATAGGTTGTGCGACGATCACTTTCAGAATATTACCATACCATCAGTTTGTTGTAAAACCGTTATTCACTTTATTAGTCCCCTACCGGTCCAAATGGAAGGAACTATAGGTTTCATCTCTCTTCTTCTGTCCGTATATCCATCCGTCCCATATATCGTTTTCCGGGTGTTGTTTTCACAATGCCTCAAGAAACTGAGCTGCAATTTGTGTATGTCTTGTGCATGTACTACGAAAGATCAAGTTTGACTTTTATGACAATTTACCCATTTTTGACAGAGTTATGGCCCTTGAACTTAGGATATACGAAAACAGTTTTCTTTACGGACTTATTTTGAAATTCCTCAAGATATTGACCTGTAATTTTGTATATAGCTTTACAATGTTTTGTTACAGATCGAGTTTGACTTTCATAGCAATTTTCCTATTATGACCTTTGAACTTAGGATCTATGAAAATTTGTTTTCCAGACTTTTGTTTTGAAATGCCTGTAGATACTGATATAAATGTTTGAGTTTAACATTGTCATGTTCTGTTACTAATCAAGGTTAACTTTCATGGCGATTCACAGAGATACGGCCCTTGAACTTAAGTGATACGAACACATTTTGAGCCTGGTACAAGACATGTATTGCTTTATCAGTAATCTGAGAATGCTTGTATGCTAGGACTTTAAAAATCGTGTCCTTACAAAAACGTCTAATACAAATACATCGGAACACCTATTTACTTCAATATCCTTAATGCTTTCCTCTTCAGAATCCTTGTCCTTTTCAGACCCGTCTGTACGTCTTTCTGAATCGTCCACACCACGGCCATACAGTTGTTCGTCTAACTTGTCCAGTCCCTACAAAATATAATGTACAGTTACTAGGACACTTACATTGTTATATTAATAAGCAGACCAAAGAGCACAGTACAATACAAATGCACTTATTCATTAAAGGCAAATGACCGTACATAGATTTTTTTCTTAGAAGTGGTTCAATAAGAATGGGGGTTGGATTGTCAATCAGGGTGACTTTCCCCGGGCTCGGTATCCGTCGATTGTGCCCAGAATGTTGTGGACATTATATTTGACTGTTTTACTGTTTTAAGATCGTGTTAGTAGCGGTCAAAGAGTGATTCAATGGGATCGTTTGCCCATGCAACTCTGAACATATCAGTATGTCATTGCGTAGTCGCCAGCTGACGCTTTACATCCAAAACACCAGCAGATGGCAATTTTCACATTGTTAAACTAAATAACTATTTACATTAGTCATGCACAAACTAAACACACTCTGAACTATCCAGGATATTAGAAATAAGTAAATGACAAAACGCACAAGGAGGGGGCACATCCAATACGATCAAGATTCGTGTGGTGATTTTAGGTAGCTGTGTTGAATAGACTAAAACACTGACCCTTCATATTAAAGCAAATCTTAGATCTGTTCTGAAATAATTAATACACGTGTAATAACCTAAACACCTGTAGTAACCACAAGCTTGAAACGTATCCCCATTGAACGTAATATTTCAGAAACGTACAAAAAGCTCTCCAGCTGTTGCTTTAGTGGCAGGGTCATCCCAAAAACCCTCATCTTCAAACCGTCTGTTCATGGACAGCTTGTATGCATATTCCGTCAAGAAGGGTGTTTTACGTCGTTCGTTAAATGAGCTGTCATCAATAAAGTCATCATCCTGATTCTCTTTCCGTTTTGTCTTCATTTCAGATTTTAGAACCTCTTTGGTCGTCTTCTGTTTTTCTGGTTGGAATTTTTTATCCGTCTCTCTCCTTGTCATAATAGATTTTGTTTGAAATACGGGATTGTGACCCTAAAACGAAGCAGAATAACGTTTTAGTCTTACTGCATGTATTGCAGAAACGCCAAACAAATGCTTACCATACACAATTATTAATTTTAAAAAGAGAAAAATAGGGAAAACATTATCTCTAAGATGTGTATAACAATTATTCATCAAAACCCATCAAAGTTAATATAAAGAAACTGGAAGGCAGAACTTGATTTGCCAAGTTGAAAGTGGCCTATACAAAAGGACATCGTTTGACGCCAGTGCAGACAAATGCATGTGGTACATAAATTATCACATATGCCTATTTCACATCGGAGAGAAAATTATATATTGCCTAAAAAATTTGAATTTAACATTCGACATGACAAAGTTGAAACTAACTTTTACATCTTTATGTGTCTTTGTTAAATTGCAGATAATGTTGCTAATGAAAATAATAAAAAAAAACCCACAATAAATACATGCATTGTATATACTTAAAATACGTTACATATGCCTAATATTAATTAATTCATTGTGATATATCAGATAATTTTAAAAATAAAACATATATGGAGACTACATTTAGTGCCCTGAGTAAAGTTGCTACCCTCCCAATTTCCCCTGCACGTGATATAACCTCACCGTGGTGCAGGGGTGTAACATTCTCTTTGAGAATGGCCAATACAGCACACAATTGAAATTTTGAGTAAACGTCAGTATGTATCTGTGATATTTGTATTTTTGCACAGTTCTTTACACTGTTTTTGTTTAAATCTTGAATTCTTATATTGATGTTGATCATCACTTTATTTGTTTTCATTACCATAGTTTGACACCCAATAGCCGATGTATTTTTCGTGCTAGGGTGTCGTTAATTAATTAATTCATTCATTCATTCCCTCCCAATTTGACAATTAACAGGCACAATAAGTCCATAAAGAAGCTGGGTAACATTTTACAGTTCTACTTTTGTTTGATTTAGTCCAGGAGTGTTCCTACGATAAATGGTATCTAACGGCCACTCATGTAGTATTTGCAATAAATGAATTACTCACGTATTTTTCATGGATCTGTTTGCGTTGTTTTCTAGCATTGTTCACTTGGACCCCTATTGGGTCTAGTTGCCACGACTCCACGGACCCGTCTGAGTCTGTCTCATAGTACTCGCTCTCTACCTCCTCCGTAATCTGCACCATCACAAAGAACAAGATTCAACACCAGAGAGAAACATGGCGACGGGGGAGGAGGCAGCTGCCCTCGGGAGTGGGTGGGGGTGGGGGTGGATGGAATCCCTTTAGGTCAGTAGTATATTTTTTCACAAATAACAAACACTAGGTCCAAGGATACTGTGGGAAGCTGCCCTCTGCATAAAACAAAACCCTTTGGTTCAGCAAAGTCTTCTTGTCCATCTGGACTAGACCCTCTATTACTATACCTGAATATTGTTTTTCGAGCTCAGTATACTGTATTATAAATAGATCAGCATCAGCTGTGAATCTCGTTCTCAAAAATAAGAAATATATAGGTGTCAAGAGAGATAGTTCAATGGAAGCAAAAATAAACTTACAACTTCTTCTTCGGGTCCTACTCTTTGTCTAGTGTATCTTCTAACTTGTCTTTTAAGTCTTCTTCTCTTGCCTTTTACATCCTACAATGTAAACGCTGGCATTCTTATTTACATTTTAGACCATAAACATTAGCTATATGACTTTATTTTGATGCGGTTGCGTTGATACGTTAGCAGTCTCGACAGACCCCGCGTAGACGTGAAAACTGACAAGAAATTCAATCGTTATCAACGTATCCTGTACTAGAGAGTGACTTTAATAGGATCATTTTGTCCGCCACTCCATCTCTAAAATAAAACTATATTCGTTTAGTCATATCCAGGGGTTTGGTTAATTTGTCGACGATCTTGGAGGGGTACTGTTGGGAGCGTGGCTATATCTTACTGGAGGGCGGGATGTAGCCCATTGGAAAAGCTCTCGCTTGATGCGCGGTCGGTTTGGGATCGATCCCCGACGGTGGGCCCATTGGCTATTTCTCGTTCTAGCCAGTGCATCACGACTGGTGTATGAAAGGCCGTGGTATGTGCTATTCTGTCTGTGGGATGGTGCATATAAAAGATCCCTTGCTGCTAATCGCAAAGAGTAGCCCATGGAGTGGCGACAGTAGGTTTCCTCTCTCAATATCTGTGTGGTCCTTAACCATATGTCCGACGCCATATAACCGTAATTAAATGTGTTGAGTGCGTCGATAAATAAATTATTTCCTTCATATCTTACTGGAACGGGATGTGACGTAGATATTTAGAAAACGAAAATGGATGTATAATAACTGTGATGTACAAAATACAATGAACGAGTTTATGTAATACCTCTTTGTATGTGCATGCGTGCGTTTTTATTTTATACTTAAATAACCAATCTACCATCGAGTGCGTCGATTATTTAAAGAAATAACCCACTGTTAATCAAAAAGAGAAAACAGAAATGTTATTGCAACTTCATCTTCCTCAAAATAATGAGAATAATCCTTGTCACTGCCATCACCCGGATCGCTCTCCTTAAATAAAACAAACATTACAATAATCCGTAACACTATCAAGACCAGGTCCACACTCCTTAAATAAAACATACAAACAATAAACCTTAACACCACCTAAACCAGGACCATGCTCCTAAAATAAAACAAACATCATCACTGTAATCCTTGTCACTACCATCACCAAACCCACTTTCCTAAAATAAAACAAACATCATAACAACAATCCTTGTCACTACCATCACCAGAACTACTTTCCTAAAATAAAACAAACATCATAACAACAATCCTTGTCACTACCATCACCAGGACCACGTTTCTAAAATGCAATAATCCCTAACACTATCAAAACCAGGACCACTCTGTTACATCGTCACAGTAAAAGAACATTGCCAAAACAAATTACATACATTTATTGACATTTCGTACAATTAATACACATGATACATTAATTTTTTCTGAAATACCTGAAGATATGCAACAAGCTTTAGATATATTTGATGACAATTGTAACTTGTGGAATGTTAGTATTAATGTGAACAAAACAATGACTGAATGTTTAACGACACCCCAGCCCGTAAAATGCATCGGTTATTGGGTGTCAAACTATGGTAAATGCAAACAGTAAGTGATGATCAACATCAGTATAAAAATTCAACAGTTAAATTAAAACACGGTGAAAAAATATAAATATCACAGATAGATCAACTTAAAATTTACAATAAAAGTCAGTATTACGTAAATATTGTAAGATAATTTCTGGATGGAATAAGCCTTTGGAATAAGTGCAAAGGCAAAATCGTGAAGATTATTTACAAAAATGCGGTGTCAAATTAAAGAGGGGGGGGGGGGGGGGGGGGTAACCATCGCAATGGTTTCGACGTCTATTTATATTAAGCTTATCAAGGTCTTCTAAAAAGTTACCTTCCTTTGAAAAAGAAAGTCTTTTTTCCCCCGAAAGAAGTGACCGTAGTATACGTTAATCCACCTACCAGTAAAACACCAAAACAATATACAAAGTTGAAAAATAGAATCCATGACATATATGACAACTGTGAATCTGCCATTAGCACAAAATATATTCCAAAAATACTTTATGATAGAGTCGTGAGGGTACGAAGTTTGAACTCTCCGCCAGGAGTTTTATTTATAGGCATCTTGACCATTAAAGGAGGGCCATGTATACATGGCTTCGAGGAGGACTGCCACTTTTAACATGTGTCAGTACAGACGCCAAAAACCATTCCATAGCTCGAGTAAACAAGGGTTGTTGGATTGTAAATACGGATGATGACATGTTCTAGCAATAACTGTAAATAGTTTATAGAAATATTGCTCAAATTATTTTGAGGGTTAAGAAACGTTAGCGGAAATATTACCATAAGCTGACGATATATACGCACCACTGATGTCAGGACTCACCTTTAGATCCAAGGTTTGTCTCATTACATTTGTCATACTGTAAACTACCAAATCACGCTGCATCACTCCGTATGAGCTAACTGTATGATTTACTAAACACTTCTAATACTAACGACATAATTCTGAAAAAAAAGAAAACAAGAAAATTTAAGTCACAGTTATTTTTTTATCAATCCAGCTAATCATGCTTTTTATTTTTTACAGGTTTTTTTTAAAGTAAACCATCAATCCCATCCCCAACAATTTCATAATTTGTGCCATGTTGTTGCTGTTGATTTCAGCGTCGTGGTAAATGCTTGTTGCGATTTCTGCTTGCAAAATACCTAGGCTAAGAATGCTGACTTCACAGTATATTCAATTTATAAAACAAACAAAAAGAACAACACCCCCCCCCCCCACCCCAAAACAACAACAGAAAAAAACGTTAATAAAATTAAAATTTACGGTCTTTTTAAAATCCAGCTAACTTATTAAATGTCACCTCACAGTCTTAACGATATGTATCTAACATTATCTAACAAATATGATTATTGTAAACTAATTCAATGTACGTTTAACTGCAATTTGTATAAATACTGCATGTTCATTTCCCGTGATCTGCATGCGCGCTCTCGACCGTAGGTACAAAATTAACAAAGACAAAGGAAATAAACGAATCTGCAGTTAGTTATTCATTGATGCAAACAACTATTGTTTTTCTACAAATTTACATCAAGATTTACTTCTGTGTAATCGTATTGTTTAATGTCCGCAATGATGTCTCTTGACATGTGGGTGTCAGCTGACTCTGAAGCGTGACGTATATTCGCGCCAAAAGCTTTCGTCAGTTCAGCCCATTCGACTCGAGCTCGCGATGAGACAAAACGCTGTACCTTGTGCTCTCGATTTACCCCCCCCCCCCCCCCCCCCCCACCACACACACCTGGGAGGTATGATAGCTTCGTTCGGGACTTTGCTGGAGTTCCGCGTCGCGTATACCGGGTCACGGGCGACGGTGACTTTGGTTTACGGCGACGCGGACTCTAAGAAGAAGACGAGAAGAGGAGGAAGGAAGAAGGAACGTGCGCCAGGGACGGCACAGGGGGATGTCAAAGCGGGCGGCTCAACCGCTAGCGGCGGTCCATTCTGCGTCGTCCCCCCCCCCCCCCCCCACACACACACACTACTTCGCCGAAAAGGAAGACGACGCCACCAGCCAGCGCGACAGCCTCACGCTCCTGCACGCAAGGATGACTGGCACTTGGCCTTGGGGAAACTCAAGGCTCAGTTCCAGGACTACGTGCAGGGTGACACCACGGATACAGCGACGCTGAGGGGCCGGTTTTCCAACCAGAACTGGAAACCACTACCAGACGGATGCCATTATGAGCTCCACACACTCAGGCTACTAGAGAACAGGACGGGACTCATTGTGACCCACCGGCGCCAGAAGATCTACCGCCATGCGATTCTACTGACAGAAATGGACAACAACACCATCCGTCGAATCGTCAAGACGATCTGCGGCGCCGGCTACGAAGTCGTCCTCCAAGACTTGGCCACGATACGTCATCTGCTCCCGTCCCTGAGTGTGACACCGCTCCTCAGCTCGCCTTAGGCTCAACCTCCGCACCCTAACGGCCTTAACGAGGCCACTCACGTGGACATATAGATCGGACTTTAAATATTTAGACCTTCGTTCAACATTTTATGTCGAAATTACTTTTTTTTAAATATTATTAAATAGTCCGATCCTCTTTTCTTTCTTTTATTTATTTTTGGACTGTCCTTCTAAAATGCTCCAAATTATATAAATATTCGGCAGAGCAGTCAATACTTTTTATTTTTGTCTCGTAACTTTTTATTTTTTTTATTTATTCTATTAACTTTTTTACTAATTGCTAATTTAAAAATTCTGCCCATTTTCAACACTACCCCCCCCCCCCCCCCCCCCCCGCCACCACCACCCCACCCCATCCCGATTCGGGCCGCCGATCTTATCGGAGGTCGGACTCGGGATGGGCGTGTTCGAAACCCTAGTGGTATATGGGCACGTTAAACTAGTCATCATCATCATCAGTTCAGCCAACGAACTTTCTTCCTAACGTTCGCGAACTATTTGATTGGTGTCCGTCGCGTCCATTTAGTTTAACGTGAAGTGCACAAACCAGTGTAGCGAACGTTTTGATTTCGCTCGGTCTGGTGGAACTCAGCCCTTGGGATAGACTACACGACTTTCGGCCCTGAACTGGCATGTGTATTCAAATTGACACGCATTGTCGGTTTGTTTTTATTACTTTGGTTCAAACATTTTGCAAAGTTAAAATAACAAGTTACAAATATTCCAGACATTGAATCACCGTCACATTGCTCTCATACATGTCGAATGCATGCCGTTAAAATTAAAAACCGTGATTATTAAAATAAGCAAAAAGTAAAGTTTGTTTTATTTAACGACGCCACTAGAGCACATTTATCTTATCATCGGCTATTGGATGTCAAACATATGGTCATTTTGACACTGTTTTGAAGAGGAAACCCGCTGTCGCCACATAGGCTACTCTTTTTTCGACAGGCAGCAAGGGATCTTTTATTTGCGCTTCCCACAGGCAGGATAGCACAAACCATGGCCTTTGTTGAACCAGTTATAGATCTCTGGTCGGTGCAAGTGGTTTACACCTACCCATTGAGCCTTGCGGAGCACTCACTCAGGGTTTGGAGTCGGTATCTGGATTAAAAATCCCATGCCTCGACTGGGATCCGAACCAAGTACCTACCAGCCTGTAGACCGATGGCCTGCCACGACGCCACCGAGGCCGGTCTAAAATAAGCAAACACCATAAGGCCTACGCGGTATTCTGGATAACACCGTTTCTCGTTACCGGTCGCGAGACGCTATTACGCTAATTGAATATTTGGTATTATTATTATGTTTGAGGTGTTGGATAGATTATGTAACCGTCTGTTCACATCAGAAGATAGAAAATGGCTTAGCCACAATTTTAGCCCCTTGCAAATTTTATTAGCCATTTTTTGTAAAAAAAAATATTTTTTAATTAACCAGTGGCTAATTTGGCTACCGACAGCGCGAGCCATGGATGTTTTCAGTGTGTGTTTTGGGAAGGGGGTGTTAGGATAGAAATGATTGATTGCCAACTTAACTGTACCTTTAAAAAGTTCTTCACCTATCATTTATTCAATTAAATGGTACAGTTGATCCTGACAAAACAGAAGAGAACTTTAGTACACTCAGGCCGTTATGCAACGGCGTAAGAGGAACATACATATTCTGATTTTGACAAGATGGTTAACAGGAGGGTACAAATAATAGGAATACATTGCTTGGTACATATATGAATACAGATACAAATACAGTACATGGTATTATATTACAAAGATATGTATATTAATAATATAAATACATGCTATTATAGAGACTTGTGTATTAACAATATAGATACATTCCGCAATGTAACAGAGTAGAGATATATTGTAAAATATAATTATTCAGAATATTTCAGTTACAACTGTGTACTTTACAATTCTTGATATTACAATATATAGATATAAATAAAATAAATAATAATAATAATAAAACTAAAGTTTCATAAATTAACATTAAAGACAAAATAATGTAATACGATTTAAAATATATCAAATATATGCTGACGTTTAGTTTATTAACTGGTTAATGTATGGTAATTTTGGTTGTTGTTGGGTATTGTTGTGGTTATGGGCGTTTAAATACTTGAAAAATGAATTTAGCTGTTTTTTAGTGTGCTTATTCTTTTACTAATCATGAGTTCTCTAAATTTATATATATTTGGTCGTATATAATAATATGGACGTAAACATTCTTTCCGTGTATTATTGTAAAAACTACATACAAATAAATAATGAAATTCGTCTCCAATATCGTTTTCATCACAAATAGTTCAAAGCCTATCTTCTAATAGAACTGTATTCCAACGTCCAGTCTCAACAGGTAAATAATGGTTAGAAGTCCTAAATTTTATCATTTTTGCAGGCATAATATTAAAGGGACATACCCTAGTTTTTAAACAGAAAGGCATGTTTTTGACTATTAGAGCCGTTTTTTGATAACTGAAATCACACTTTACTTAGATTTTATTGTTTAGATTATCTATTTCCGTACATTCGAAGTGTTTTTGGTCATCCTGTTGTTTTTAATATCACAAAATGCATTTCTCATATTTTTAAAAACGCACGTGCGTCTGAGAAGTAACAGTTATGGAGTCGATACACAAAGCCACACATATGTGTAATATATTTCGTACATTAATTTTTTAAAAATCAGTATTTTATTTAAGAAATTATGCCGAAAGCTCATGTCCCTTGCAAGAGGTGAAGTAACAGTATGGACTATAACAGTTAGGACAATTTTACAATATTTTAGGAATTATGCACACACGGTCAAGGTCAAATGTAGAATGCCTGATTGGTACATGGTGTGCTCTTAGCCAACATAATTTCCTTAAATGTTTTAAAATGTAATTTCTAATTTTGGCATATGCAAAGACAGTAACAGTATGGATGCTCAAAATTTGTATACAAATAAATATACTTACGTGTTCAAAAATTTGTGTCTTCTGGTACAAGTTACTGAATTAAGGCCACATTCAAATGATAAGACAGAAGGTGGAAGATCCTTTGTAGAAAGTACAACAAGACCAAGTTCATGGAGCTCCAATTATGAACATTTTATGATGGAGGTAACAGTATGGACATATATATAAGGGACACACATATTTAGTAAAAAAAATAATTAAAATATAATTATCAAAAATAAAGTATAATAACACAGTATTGTTACTTAATATCTCATGATTACATTTATGCAGAAAAAGTTAAAGAATATTATATTTTTTTGACACAATATTAAACTTTACATAACTTCACCCCTTGCAAGGGACATGAGATTTCGGCATAATTTCTGAAATAAAATACTGATTTTTTAAAAACTAATGTCCGAAATATATTACAAATATGTGTGGTTTTGTGTATAGATGTCAAAGTACTATTCTGTGAAAACAAATAGGGAAATATATACATTTTATAATATAATTTAGAGCCGGGACACAAAATGTTACCAATTTTGATATTGACCCATTTCAAAATCACAAACTCATGTTTCACTCAATTGTAACTTTATCCAAATGTGTTACAGGTTTGTAGATTAACCAAACTTAGTTTGCATTTTCATGGGCTGAAACTAGGGTATGTCCCTTTAAGATAATTTTCTAGATTTAATTGGTCTTTGAAATGTTCGTAGGTTTTACCTCTCGATGATTCTGAAATATTATTTTTCCATGTTTGTAAATACTGGTCGTTTTGTCGTATGCTAATTTGTTGTGATAGCCATTTTACCGATAGAAAGGTTTGTGATAAACAGATATTACTCATTCCTAGGTTATGTAAAATATTTTTAATAGCAGCAATCCAATATATTTAGTTCCATTGCTAATATGGTCTCTCATCATTGATTTGTATAATAATAGAAATAGTTTAGACTGATTTCCTGAGATAACTCGTGCCCAATAACAAATTAATCTTTTGTGGATAGTCAACTCGACTGGCATTCTACCAAGTTCGCCATATAACATGCATATTGGGGTCGCTTTTTTCACAGGGAGAATATGTCTAATAAAATTGATTTGAACAGAATTATAGATGTTGTTGTTTTCGAATCCCCATATTACACATCCATATAATAATATTGGCAGAACCATCGAGTCAAACATTTTGAGTTTGCATTCTATTGATAGATGACGATCTTTTGCTTTTGCCAGAACGAAATACACAGCCTTTGTCGCCTGTTGTTGAAGTCTAATATTAGTATTACTCAAGCCTTGAAATAAAACATTTTAGTGTACCTGACACAATGTCCTGCACCAATCAATTTGTGCCTGACATGAAAGAAATTGTACCTGTCACAAAACATTGTAAATCAAAATGAAATAAATTATGTTTTGTGTTGTTTAATAATTGATCTATTTAATTACTAAATACCCAATGCAGCAATTAAGGCAATAGTCACCAAATGATGACATTTATTATTGTTACGTACTTACTAGTCTATATGTCCTTTAATAAAGCTGTATCCTAACCAGCCGCGAGCTACATGAGCGATTATTTTAGAAATCATGGATTTCAATTGCCGTATCCTAACCGCACGCGTGCGACGTGACATATAAATCTGTCGCGTCGCACGCGTACAGTTAGGATGCGGCAATGGAAGTCAATGATTTCTAAAATAATCGCTCGCGGCCGATTAGGATAGGGCTTAAGAAACCCATGAAACTGTTGTCACTATCACTTTGTGTTGAACTTTCAGATTCATGATGATCTGACTCCGACTCCGACTCAGACTCATTTTTTTCAATGTCATCAGTGTCTTGTTTGTGGTAATATTCTATATTTTTGGTTGCCGAGTGATCTTTAGCATTTGACACACGCAGATTTGTGGACTCTTTGATCCATGCGTCCGAAAAATCGTGATTATACTGCATTTCTTTTTGAAATGTTTTGCAGAGCGAGCACGTCATAAGTGTAACCTCGCCTTTGGTGTTTTCTTCAAACTGTAGCCACAAAGAGGCATTTGTTTTAACTAAATATTCCTTTTACCATTTTAGTTCAGTGCTAGATTTTAAGATACTACTCTGCGGGATATTCGTTTGGGAATTTGTGGGGGACGATTTAATTGGCGGCTGCCCGCCGCGGATACTGGGAACAGGGACAGTTGATTTGTCATTATCGGTACCTGTCTGTTCTTTTACAACAAAGACTGAAGTTATTTTGTTTAACATCCTTTAATTGTTAACCACGAGGCAATTTGAATTGCAAACTTTAAACGAAAACGCCACAGGAAGTATACGCTAAGTACGAAAGGTCAATTACTAATATGCGTGACATCACTTTTCACAATGTAAGTTCCCGCAAAATCAGACTATAAAAAATCCTACTAAACAGGTACGCGGACTGTAGATGAACTTCGTGTTGGACTGTCAAGTACCCCGCGAATCGGTTCGAATCCCACTGTTACACATTTGTATTTTGTCATTCGTAATCATTTTCAATCGGTGCATCAAGTTTATTCGACTCCAAAACAGCCGGCTTTTACTACAACGGTTGCTTCGGACATGGTGACCGGCGCAATCGACATTGTTACTGACAAGTTACAAATTTGTACCGGACAATGACCGTGACCGGCCACTTATTTCAAGGCTTGAGTATTTTTGAATTTATTTGGTTTAGTAAAAGTGGCATCTAAATATTTTGTATTCTTTGACATTTTCGAGAGTAGTTTTTCCAATTTTAAAAGTATATTTATAATCCTTAGAATTTCCATTGAAAAATAATACTTTTGTTTTTGTAGTATTCCAAATATTACAATATTGATAGAATATATTTAACGTGTGTTGTAAATTGACCGCACTTGTTGCTAGTAAAGCAGTATCGTCAGCGTACAATAAACAAAGAAGATGTATTCCAGTGTCTAGTGTGTTGTTTTTATTATCTGCGATGGAAGAAACGCCTTCACAACCGTGGTTAAGTAAATAGTTTTCTAGATCATTTAAATACAGGGAAAATAAAATCGGGGACCTTGACGTACATCATTATGGCATGCGAATAATGGTGATTTATTGTTATTTACAAATATTAATGATTTTATACCTTAATACATTTGATAAATGATTCTAAAGAATGTATCATTTATGTTATTTTCTAGTAACTTGTGCCATAAATGCGCTCTTGGGATCATATCGAAAGCTTTTTCAAAATCAACAAATGCGCAATATAGTTTCTTTTTCCTTTTTTTTTCAGAATATCAATTAGTGAATGAAGTATAAATAAGTTTTCTTCAATAAAAGTAGTTTATCGGTTATTTAATACAGTTGTAAATAACTTTGAACAGCAACATAGTAATGTAATTGGTCGATAGTTTTCAGGATGAACTACTGCCTTTATTTTTAAAGATTGGTATAATTATTCCAGTCAACCATACTTCTGGATACACACTATGGTCTAAAGGTATATTGAAGAGTTTAACATAGAATGGGAGCAATAAATAGGCTGTCGATTTAATATATTCGTTAATTATTTTATCTACACCTGCCGCTTTATAGTTTTTAAGTTGTTTTATAGATTTTAGTATTTCATCCTCGCTGAATCTTCCATTTATAATATCATCGTTGCTTACTTGGTCTACGAGATCATCAATATTTATGTCGGGCACTGTATCAGCCGATAGGTCCTTATTTAAAGTCGTATGCCCTAGTTTCAGCCCGCGAAAATTAATTCTAATTTTGGTTAATCTACAAAACTGTAACACACTTAGATCACGTTTTTATAAAATAGAGTGAAAAAGCAGGTTTTATATCGATAAATACCATGGGAATCCCCGTGACCCAATTACTTGAAATAATTTTGAAAGTTAGTATTCTGATGTCATCGGTAGATGTCGCTCGAAGCACAGAAATGCCTATGTCACGACAAATTTCCCAGAGTGCACACAGACTTGAGGTGCGTTCCTTTCACCTCTCCTGGGCATGTTCCAACTGTTCTGTCCTGGATAGTGAAAGGAATGAGTTTGGAACAGGAAGTTACTTTACCAACATGGGTGCTTCTGTTGAGGAAATGGCTGCTGCAGCACAGATGTTACTTGAATCGGAATAAGATGACAATGATAGTCCGTCACTGACCATGTTGACTATATTACAGTGTTTGAAATAATAAATTTTATATATAAACCGCAATCAGTTTTACTTTCAGTAAAGCATAGAATATCATATTGTAAGACAAAATTTAGAAAGTCAGATATAGCCAGTTTGTTTCTTAGGCCACAGGCATTTAAACTGAGTATTTTTAAGTAAATACAGTTGTGCTTCATACTGAACAAGTCTATGTTATCAGTGGTTTGAGTATTATATACAGTGTAAGATGAAGCTTGTTTTTTGTTTGTTTGTTTGTTTGTTTGTTTGTTGTTGGGTGTTTTTTGTTTTTTGTTTTTTTGGGGGAGGTATTAGTCATTTATCCACATTGTATATATTATGTCGGTAATGCTTGATGTGCCACCAGTTGCTTCATTCTGCTATTGCATAATTATAATGATACTTCCAATTGCCACAAAAAATAAAGGTGTGTTATACAACAGATGGATACAAAATTATTAATTTACACCTTCCCTCCTCCGCCATTGAACCGGAATCTAAACACTGACAGATGTGTTACTTTTTTCCGATTTTCATTGCCATTACTCAAGATTTACGCCCGGTCTAAGTGGGTAAATGGTTATGTTACGGTCGGCTTTGTAGACAAGCTACCAATGAGAGGGGTGGATTTTCTATTAGGTAATGACTTAAGTGTTAATCAGGCATTGACAGGAAATTTGGAGGTTTGTAATAAATCAATGGGGCATGAAGATACCGAAATAGATGCACAATTGTAACCGGCGTGAGTAACTACACGTTCCATGGCAAAAAGGAAAAATGTCAAATGAGGATGAGGTAGACTTTGGAAATTCTTTCATGGCAGATACATTCAATGGGGGAAATGCGTTAAGGGAACATAGCAAACCAGAACAGGTAGTACACAATGTAAACAAATCTGTAAATAAAAAAGTTAATGAGGTCATAATTGAGCCAATCAAAAATGGGAAATAAGGACTTATGTTGGAGTAAGGAAAATTTGTGTAGGCACCCGAAACTGGATGAGACCTTAAAACCATTGTGGTAAAACGTGGTGGAAATCGATAAAATACCAACAGAGAAAGTTGGGTTTTATACCATTCGAAATTCAGTCAGATCAGGGGACAAATTTTATATCAAAATTATTTTGACAGGTTATGAGTATTTTAGCCATTAAAGGGATGCTCGGGTAAGGCTTTTGAACTGGAATGCATATTCATCGATATATAATAAACACTATTGCTTAATATGAACAAATATAATCATACAGTTAATTACGTAATATTGGTAGGCAATTAAATTTGCAAGGTAATATTGAGAACACTAGCGGCACACTCACGGCAAACAAGAACAATATTCCAGGTGAACAGCAAAACTACGTGTGTTTGAAATATCTTCATTTTAGTATCCTACACAAACAGTATCTCCAGTCAACACCGGCAAGAACTGTTAACTTTTCAAAACAGATTATCTCGTCTAACAGATCACCTTAACGATACACTAGAAAAAGTATGGAAACCCATAACGGCCAGGTCTTTCTCAACCACATACAATATTGCAAATATTCTCATTATTAGAGTATTCGCAAGGCACAGGGGTATTTGAAAAAACACTGTGTATACTCGGAAACAGTTCGTTACTTGTGTAAAAGTATTTGATATATATTTCAATACTGTATTTGGAAGCGTAAATTAATTTGGCCTAAGTGGACTTCGGTAACATATTAAAAAACAGCCGACAAATTTTTTTAAAAGAAGTAACGGACAAAATGTATTATGCACATTTATGAAACCTGTTACAGATGCATACAGGCATTTAAAATAAGAACATATTAAAGACTTCGACACAGCGTATGTAAATCGCTTGCCATTTTGCACTCAACCACAATGACATAAATATGGTCGTGTACGAGTGTATGAAAGAATTAAACTTTTGTGAAGACATTATACGATAAATTGTGTGTGCGCTCTGATTTCAATAAAGACACTTACACGAGCGCCTCGTTGTCAGAGCGAGAACCGAATTTGACGAAGATATTGACAACAGTATAAAGATTGTCTTGTAATATATATATAAAATAATACATTTTTACAGAGGATACCACTGTATTTTAAACAATTTATTTCTCAACCTCCACATATTATGCAAACGATATTATCAGGCGCCTGGGCAGTGTGGAAGGTTTATTAATCATCGGTTGTTGGATGTCCATCATTTGGTAATTCAGTCACATTTTAGAAAGAAAACCCTCTACATGTTTTGCATTAGTAGCAAGGGATCTTTTAGATGCACTTTGCTACAAACAGGACAATACCATACCATGGCCACTGATATACAATTCTTGGTGCACTGGTTGCGATGAGGAAACACAAAAACTGAGAATTGGTCCACTGAGGTGATTCGATCCTACGACGCAAGCACCTTACGCGAGCGCTCTACCGACTGTGTGATTACAGCTGGATGCCAACGAATCGCACACGTGGCTCGTGTAGAGTACTGCATCATCTGCGAATTCCACAAGTTCATCACACACACACACACACACACACACACACACACACACACAGAGAGAGAGAGAGAGAGAGAGAGAGAGAGAGAGAGAGAGAGAGAGAGAGAGAGAGAGAGAGACACAGACACACGCACACACAGAGACACCCACACATATGCACACACACACACACACACACACACACACACAGACAGAGACACACACAGAGAGAGAGAGAGAGAGAGAGAGAGAGAGAGAGAGAGAGAGAGAGATACATACACACATATATATATAGAGAGAGATACATACATACACACACACACTCTCTCACACACACACACAAAACACACACACACACACACACACAAAACACAAACAAACTCTAACACAACACAACACAACAACACAACACAACACTCTCTCTCTCTCTCTCTCTCTCTCTCTCTCTCTCTCTCTCTCTCTCTCTCTCTCACACACACACACACACACACACACACACACACTCAAACATACACGCACACATAAACAGACATACACACACAAACAGACATACACACACAGATACATTAATACTGTTGTAATCTCACCCAAGGACTGAAAACCTCAACATTAGAAAAAGAGCAACACAAAGTTGAAGAAAACCCCACAATATTTATTCTAGAAAATACGAACATAGCAAAGCAAACGTCAGATTTAAATAAAACGTGCATATTCAAACACATTGATATACAATTTATAACTATTTATAACAAAAAATGTAAAAGGATTAAAATATTAAGTTAGTATCTATGGTATAACACATGCAATGCCTCAACAGCAGGATATTATTCAATAAGCAGCCAACTGTATGTAACTGTAATCTAAATAAGTACACATATGTAGTGAAATGTACATTGCTCGTATACTAAAACAAGTTAAAGTTACATTCTCTGGTTACCATATTATAACATCATGTACACATGTGAAATACAAGCTCAAATGCACTTTTAAAAAAGTTGTGTGTGTTCGCTATGAACGGATATCGTCAAACGTATACGCTTGATTCGTCGTCTGTGCCGCCATAGCTCGGCAAAGCACACACGACAGCCTGTTGTCAGTTTCAGTTAACACGTGCGTTTGCCAATTTCAAATTGTAGGGTTCGTCTCAAAAAATTAAAAGAGAAATCTTGTGCTGTACGAAGAACGTTCGTTTGAGGATACGGTACTAGAGTCTTTAGTTAAAACCGGTTTGATCTTGACAACGTATTATCGACAGTCGTACCTTCCTATTTCAGAACTGATATTTTATAAAGTGTTAATAGAACTTTCAAAGTTTAGTTTGTATACTAGTAACACATTAATCATGTATATATTTTAAAAATAAAATATACTAAAGTAGACAATGAACGTTTTCACTTCTTAATTTTACGTGTTAAAATCGACAAATTCAAATAAATATTATTTCGTTTGGAAAGGGTAAAGTTGGGGGGGGGGGTGTTTAACGACATCAAAGATAAAGCATATTGATTTAATAATCATCCGACCCCATACAACCGTAAATAAAATGTGTTGAGTGCGTCGTTAAATAAAACATATCCTATCCTTCTTTCCATCTGCTGTTGGATGTCTAACATTTGGTAATTTTGACATAATCTTAGAGAGGAATCGGGTGCATGTGCAGGGTGAGGGTATTGGAGGTCGAAACCCTTACTGGCTAAAGCTTAAAAAAATTGAAATGTATTTTTGGGGGGAGCATGGCCCCATATAAGCTTCGCTTAGCACAGTCTATAACCCCAACCCCGCTGAAATCCCTGCACGTGCGCCTTGGAAACCCGCTACATTTTTTTTTTTAGCAAGGGATCGTTTATATGTACCATCCCACAGACAGGATATCACATACCATGATCTTTTTATATACCCGCCGAAGGGGATCGATCCTAGACTGACCGCGCATTTAAAAACCCACCTTTTTAGGTCTAAGTAATGAATAAAAATAACATATAGTCTTGAAAAATGTTCGAACACAGTAGCCTCTTCCTCTACCCCTAGAGCGTTACGTAATTAGTAACACCCCCTTACATGTAACGCGTATGCTAACAGCTGGCCACTGTCAACATTTCAAGGCAAATCCCCCACTCACCGACCCCTGGAAAGGCGTTGTACCATACATCTATGGATATAAATATGTTGTGGAGATATGAGACGACCCCACAATCAAAAAAGCTAAATTTGTTCAAAAATTGCGAAATCTCACGTGATCTCTTGTTGGGGAATTCTATACTTGAGATAAGCCAATGAAAACCGAGATCGGTATGAGCCCGTCAAAAGTGTCCCACTTTCAAAATACTGTCTTTGTTTTTGACCTGGATAAGCCAGCGTAGTGAAACCAATGCGGAGTGCGGCGTCATATATGCACCAAACGTAATTGGATTTTCTGTTCTATATGCTTAAATAATAAAAATATTCCAGGGAATATAGTTTTAATGTAATTTTCAACAACGATTTTTGTAGGCAAACTGTTCAGTTATCTAGGCTCTCTGTTCATTACAGTAGTACAGTTGCATATGGCCATAGGCCATAGAGAGAGATGTTCGTAAATTACTTTTACATTCCAGTTAGGTTGTACGTTCAAACTGAGATTGAAGCCGGTTTCGAGCTGTAAACACAGTGTCGACCGCCCTCAAACTGAGATTGAAGCCGGTTTCGAGCTGTAAACACAGTGCCGACCGCCCTCAAACTGAGATTGAAGCCGGTTTCGAGCTGTAAACACAGTGCCGACCGCCCTCAAACTGAGATTGAAGCCGGTTTCGAGCTGTAAACACAGTGCCGACCGCCCTCAAACTGAGATTGAAGTCGGTTTCGAGCTGTAAACACAGTGCCGACCGCCCTCAAACTGAGATTGACGCCGGTTTCGAGCTGTAAACACAGTGCCGACCGCCCTCAAACTGAGATTGAAGCCGGTTTCGAGCTGTAAACACAGTGCCGACCACCCTTAAACTGCAGGTTACACTTAAACAGTTTTGTTCCTGTCTGTGTTAGGTCGACTGTTTTCGGTTTTATACACAGTTCAATACAATTTTGTTAGAATGTATTTTGTGAAACATAGGGCTTTAGTGAGAGGGTTACGTGACTGTCATTTTAGCAATTGAGTTATTCACCTCTAAGCTAGAGCACCGCCTAATTTTGCTGTCATAAAAGTGGCAGCATACAACATGCACTGTTATTGTCATTTAGAAATAATAATAAGTATCTCCAAACGAATGGCTTATTTAAATGCTACGGTTGTCACACGACATGTAGTCATCACGAACAGATTTGAAAAGGCAATTCAGTATTATATATTATTTTTAGTGCTATTTTCTTAACCAGACTACATTAGCTGCTACAAAACGTAATGGCGGCTGGAGGGTGGTGTAGTGTCTTAATGGATTTATTATATCGAATAATAACCGGCCCCAATGGTGTAGTGGTTAAGCCATTAGACTTACATATGGTAGGTACTGGTTTCACATCCTGGTACCAGCTCCCAAACAGAGCGGGTTTAACGAGACAATAGATAGGTGTAGGTCGTTTTCACTAACCAGTAACTACTAACCCACTGTTCTGGATAAACATACCAAACAGCCGAGATGTGTGCCCTGGACAGCGTGCTTGAACCTTAATTGGATATCAGCACGATAATAGGTATAAACAAACAAACAAACATCTAGGAATCGACTTTTAGTACTGATATAGTACTTTAACTGTCATTTTTAGATTCAAGTGTGTGAACGAAGTGACAGTGGATGATAACTTTTGTAAAAATGTCTGTTTACAAAACCCTGCAGGGAAATCTGATATTCCTTATTATTTATTCGTTTATCTTATCAATGATGAACTCACAAGTTGTTATGTATCTTTACAAACTATAAAATCTGTTAGGAGATACAATGAACACTTGTTTTAACAGTAGGCGTTGTAATTGTGTATGCGTGAACAAAAAAAACCCAAGTACGTATATGGATATCGATAATAATACACGAGTGGCCGTTAGATACCCTTTATCTCACGAGTTTTTGTAAAATGCATCTAACGATCGAAAGCGAGTTTGGTACGTTTTTAAACAACGAGGTATGAGATAAATGTTATCTAAAGGACACGAATGTATTATCCTATTTTTTACATATCCCCAAAGACCAGGTTTTAAGCAAATTGTAACATCTTTAGTGACTAAAAGATATTTACTACCCTTTGCATATGTTGCTGCCTTACGTGTCACAGACACATGGTTGCCAGGTTAACTATATGTCACAGTATAATCGATTTCCACTGTGCTGTCTTTTTACTGGACGTATGACATTTGTGACCTGGTCATCACCTAGGAGCAGTCCGTCGCAAGTCTTGAAATTATTAACACATGTATATGTGTAAACAATTATGTGTTGTCAAAAATAACACATGCTGTTCTCACAACGGGTGTGTTAAAAAATAAAACAACTATAGAGCAAATAATGTTCAGTCAAATAATAATGTCTTTCAGTGTGGTATGTTTGTGAAAATATTAAGGTACACATATGGATAATAAAACAACTATAGTGCAATAATGCACTAAAATAATGACTGTCAGTGTAGTATGTTTGTGAAAATATTAAGGTACACATATGGATAATAAAACAACTATAGTGCAATAATGCACTAAAATAATGACTGTCAGTATAGTATGTTTGTGAAAATAGTAGAGTACATATGTGGATAATAAAACTATAGTGTAATTAATATACTATCAACTAATAATGACTGTCAGTGTAGTATGTTTGTGAAAATATTCCACAGAGTGTAATTGTCTTTGTTTCTGTTTTGTCGTTTGGAACGATACCAGCACAAACCGACGCCAATTATTAGAAGCAGCAGTAAGAACACGCCAACGGAGATCAGCGCTATGGTGGTTGGTTCCAAGTCTGTCGGTGTGGAATCCACTATGGCTGAAACAGAAATCTCAGTTGATCATATTTAATGAGTGCACACGTTAGACTTAAGACACCGTTTCCCTGCTAAGACTAAATGTCGATGGTCTATTAGTTAATTGGATAATTTATATTTATATATGTATTAGTGTTCACACGAGACTCACGACAAACTATCACCAATTGTACACCAAACACAACAAATTAATAGGCTCTATGAAATTTATCCTTACTTTAAAAAAATATTTGTTAAATATGTCTAGGCAGTGACAGGTAACAAAACGTATATTACAGACGTGGTCAAAGCACTGCAGACTGCACGTGCATCAGTCAAATACTTAAAGCTTGTGTGATCGTCGGCAGACAGCGTGTGGCAAGTGCATAACAAACAAACAAACAAACATATATATATATATATATATATATATATATATATATATATATATATATATATATATATATATACATTGTACATATATATATATATATATATATATATATATACATATATACATTGTACATATATATATATATACATTGTACATATATATATATATATATATATATATATATATATATATATATATATATATATATATATATATATATATATATATATAAGATAAAACAAAATAAAAAAATAAAAATTGTATTTTTAAAACGTTTGTGCCGACAGCCTTATTACACGTGAATCTTCATTTTAATGTGAATACTTTTCGTGTTTCTTTAGAGTTGGGTGTGAGTACATTTCATTGCAATCTCCACATTTATTTCCTTCCTTCTCGTCAATAAAGCAGGCGAGACGTAGCCCACGGGTAAAGCGCGCGGTTGATGCGCGGTTGGTTTGGGATCGGTCCCCGTCAGTGGCAATTGGGCTATTTCTCGCTCCAGCCAGTGCAACACGACTGGTAAATCAAATACCGTAGTATGTGCTATCCTGTCTATGAGATGGTGCATATAAATAATCCCTTGCTGCTAATTGAAATGAGTAGCCCATGAACTTTCCTCCATCAATATATGTATGGTCCTTAACCATATGTCCGACGCCATATAACAGTAAATATAAAATGTGCTGAGTGCGTCGTTAAATAAAAGATTTCCTTCCTTCAGTGACCTAACTATTGTATTCTGACCATTTGGCTTTCCAGTAATAAAACTGACGAAGACGAACATATAAACAGACATACAGACACGTGCATAAACACATATATACACACACACACACACACACACACACACACACACACACACACACACACACACACACACACACACACACACTTCATATTAGCTATTTACTTTAAGATCTATATAACTTTTATCTCATACTACATTTGTGGATCTGGAGTGGGGTCGATTATGAACTCTGCGAACCATTTTGTTTACATATATGAACAGCCACACACCTACGCCCCTGTATCATACTGTGATTTACCAAATGACGCTGCATTATTAACCCCGTATGGGCTAACAGTTACTGTACAATTTACCAAACACAGCTGATACTCACGACATAAGTCTGAAAAAGAAGAAAACAGCAGTATTGAAGTCACAGAAAAAGACTTGAACATAGAGTACTTTGTTTGGCATTACATTTTAATAATTCATTAATTTGTTTCAGTACTTTTCATAAACAAATATACATATTTTATAAGTCAGAAATGGACTTAGTAAATTTCCATACTGCCCTGCCATTACAAAAGGAAACACGTTACATGATCTGGATTTCCACAAATTACACATGTAACCGTTTTCTGGTTACGGAGCTGCCCACATTAAACGCATCCCTGATCGGCTGTTTGATGGGCTATAAATGTTGTCTTACTAGCACATATTTATTATTGCTACAGAAAATATTGAGATATTATATATATTATGTTTTTGTGAAGTATAAGGACCCTGAATAATGTGACGTCACAGGTATGGAATAATCAATACAACACACACACACACACACACACACACACACACACACACACACACACACACACACACGCCCGCGCATTAAACCTAATCTAAACATTCGACTGATAATGTTTCTTGCTTACTTTTGTCATGAAAGAGCAGTATAAGTACCACAATGTAGGATAACGCATACAATAGTAAATATAATTAAAGTGTGCATATGCCAATGGCAATGTTCAAGATGCATTTAACTATTTGTTCCTATTGTGGTATTTATATATGTGTGTCTGTTCAAAACTATTGGTACGGAAATGTCATATCCTAACATTAATCAAGTCTTGGTCCCTTTATACCAGGAATTACCAGACTTGTAAACAGGTGTGGTGAATTAAGACGTTCTATGTTGTATAAATTATAAATTGTTTAAATTTGAAAACAGATAAATGTATGTTTCGTCATTGAAATACAGAAAAGAGAAATAAGATATCTATATGTAAATAAGTATGAACTGTTGATATGAGCTGGGATTTACTTTTCATCAGTTGTGAAATGTTAATATGGACTTAAGTTTCATAAATTAAACATACTATGACCTGATAACATAAACGTCTTTCGTATATAATAATTCGTAATACCTTTATTATTTGGCCCACCTACAGGTGCGAAAGCAAATGACAGCTTTCCTAGAGAAGTACTTGAGTTCGCTGTTTGGTTCCACAGACACTCCAGTGGATTTTGAGATATCTTTACAACCTCTCCCATTTTCTGTATTACCTAAAACAAGTAAATGAAAATATAACGTAAACATACATCGTCATAAAACCAGTGTAGTAAAGAGTTCAGTTTCATATAGTAGTAGTTCATCGGTAGACATATCACAAACCACTGTTTCCAATTTAAGATAGAAAAACAAATATTTAATTGTTTTGTTGTTGTAAAATTAAATATTTAATTTCAATAGTTTAATTAAAATGTTTAAATTAATTTGAATTTTGTTTGTATGTAATAATTGTATCGAATACACCTATCACCTTTCATTCATTAAAATACAGATGACAGAGCCAGTATTACTTATATTGGAAATGTTTTGGAAAATTATGCATAACCGAAACAGTTTTGACGTCCTCAATAAGACCTCGCGTTATTATAACGCAGCTCTTACCAAACAGGTGAACGATTCTGTGGTTGGTGGGGTCGTCGTACCGTTGTTGTAGACCATTAGGTAAGTTGTTGAACTTTTTACCACACCATGAAGACACTTCACAGAGGACCCATCTGGAGAAACACATCAGTTCAAAACGAAAATTTGAATAATGCATTATATTGGAAATATATAAGTTTATTATTAAGGACATAGCTATGATTTTATTGTCCTCGTTTGGCCTAAATATTTATATTTCCGGAAATGTGCCGGAAAATATAGGTATGGTAATGTTAATGTTTGTTTACTATATTCACCCCTACAAGTCAATTTAAAATGTCATGTATACACCCTTTTACTTACATATTAATAAATAATTGAAAAAGTAAGGAAACAAATATGGCCGGCCCTTCTTTCTATGTAGTGTCGGGTTGCCGGAAACATAAAAGTATTTTTGTTTAGGGCTTAAAAGAATATATCCGATTTCTAAAAGGCGTGATTACACAATTAAACCTATAGTTACGACTATCTTTAATGTTTTACTATTGCCAAATATAAACTCATCTACCTAAAAACACGTAAATTGTTTTAGCTATCAACGGGTTAAAAGCCTACGTGTAACTCACAAATTCCGTTGCCATTTGAACATTAAACACTAAACAGAGAAATATATGGTCCTGATTTTACATAATGATATTAAAGTTGTTCTCCAAAAGGGGAATACCCAATATATGTCATTGAGACGCAGTTCAAGCTGATGGACAGGTCTCCGTGGGCAGCGTGCTTGAACGTTAATAGATTATAGGCACGTCAAATACTATTAACGTAAAATTTAAAGTAAAGGGGAATACCAGTACCAAACTTAGCAGTAATTACCATATACTTGTAATTTTAACCAAATTGTCAGGTTAGAACCTCGCTGTATTTCAAGTCGTGTCAAATACCATAACATTGACACACCTGGTAGTATTATCATGAATACCAAAAGAATCGCGGATATAATTGTGAGCTGTAAATTTAAAGGTTTCGTTTTTTGTTTTTGTTTTGCTTTTTGTTTAAAAGATGGGATTAACACATATTGAGATTCAGATAATTACAAGTCTATATAGTGTATTATTTCACAGAATGGAGCGTTTGTAATCAAATTAAATGAGACTAATTACAAACTAACCATAATTCTGATTTGCACTTCTTTGGGTGTTCGGTATATATGGAGTTAGAGACATTTCAATATTAAAAAAAAAATGTTTTATTTAACCACGCACTCAACACATTTTAATTACGGTCATATGGCGTCAGGCATATGGTTAAGGACCACACAGATATTGAGAGAGGAAACCCGCTGTCGCCACTTCATGGGCTACTCTTTTCGATTAGCAGCAAGGGATCTTTTATATGCACATCCCACAGACACGTCCTTTGTTACACCAGTTGTGGAGCACTGGCTGGAACGAGAAATGGCCCAATGGGTCCACCGACGGGGATCGATCCTAGACCGACCGCGCATCAGGCGTGCGCTGTACCACTGAGCTACGTCCCGCCCCTTCAATATTTGATGTGGTAGATTTTAGTACTATCAGAAACGATTAACAGGCAGTGCTCTATAATAAACACTACTTACCATTATTTTGACTCACCTGTAAAGAATGGATTTGTACTACAGCCAGTCTGGTCGGACAATGCAATGGCCGTATTATCTGTACAGACATCAATCGTAAGCCTGCATGAAGAAGTCGTATCATTATATCGGCCGAGAATGTCTGAAGGACAAACTTTGTTGGTCATTTCCAATGAATCTAATAAAGAAAGATCACAATTGTGCAACTTAATATATTTAATAGTCTTATTTGTCATATACCAAGATGATAGGTAGTTGGACATGTAAAATAAGATGACGTAATATTAAAGTATAATTCTAAACACCATAATTGTATATAAAAATGTAGAAATCATAGCATATATTTAAAATACTTGAAGAATTGTTATAGATCCCTCTGTCAATAGAGCTCTCTTCTTTGCATTAAAATGCACTCGACTTCTTATTACACTAAGACAAATTTACTATTTACGAAACTTATTTTAAGTTAATACGTGTTCCGAAATTATCTATTTGAGTACTTACCAAGCTTTATTAATAACGTCTGCGGTGAACTTGAGGTGTTCAAATGGCATCGATCCATTTTTGTACCATCATGTGTCATTCGATTAGGACCAAAAGCATTAGTACCTAGATAAATGGAATATATATCTACATGTACATCTACACGATAAACTACAATCTGACGTTAAATAAAATTTGATAGTAAAATACCATTCGAGTATCATGATGAAATAATTCAATATTGGCAGCTGCGATTGTTTCAAGGCCTTCAACAGAATAATGTGAAAGAAAATAGTTAAAGGAAAGGCGAAGAAATCAAAAAAAGCAAATACTGGTTTGCTGATAATTTTGTATTTAAGGCCCCCTCCCCCCCCCCCCCCCCAAAAAAAAAAACCCCAAAGAAATAAAAGCAAATACTGGTTTGTTGATAATTTTGTATTTTTACCCCCCCCCCAAAAAAAAACGACCCCCCCCAACCCCCCCCCCCCCCAAAAAAAAAAACCCCACCCAAAACAAAACAAACAAAACCCCACAAAAAAAACCCCCACCTCAAACGATTGCACATTGTTGGCCGAAAACACGAAAACATTTCACTTCTAGCACGAAAGAAAGAAAGAAATGTTTTATTTAACGTACTCAACACATTTTATTTACGGTTATGTGGTGCCAGACATATGGTTAAGGACCACACAGATATTGAGAGAGGAAACCCGCTGTCGCCACCTCATGGGCTACTTTTTTCGACTAGCAACAAGGGTTCTCTTATATGCACCATCCCACAAACAGGGTAGTACATACCACGGCCTTTGATAAACCAGTCGTGGTGCACTGGCTGGAACGAGAAATAGCCCAGTGGGCCCACTGAGAGGGATCGATCCCAAACCGATCGCGCATCGAGCGTGCGCTTTACCACTGGGCTTCGTCCCGCCCCTCAAGCACGAAAATAAATGAAATAAATAAAGAAGTGTATTTCATCCTACAACAAATGCTCGAAGGGCTGTAAGGAAATCGAAAATCGAAAATAAAGTAGTCAAAGACGCTTCCTGTTACACTAACTCAGTTTTTAAATTTACTTTAAGTAAAGGGGTGATAGTATTTAGATTGATGACTGTGTGTTTATATTGAATGAAACTCTTGATGTGGTGGTATACATAACCCTACGAAGTAACGAGGGGGGGGGGGGGGGGGGAGAGGCTGTCGCCTAGTCCTGGAGAAAATCTACAAATTGCTTTTCACTATGTATTTCCATCATACTTCCGACAGTATAAATTGTAAGCCATGTAAAAATATGCAGTGATTCGTTTGCAACTCTTTACACCTTTGTGGCACTAAATGTTGTTATTTAGATTCGGCCATTTTCGTTTAATTTATGTACAAAATCAACCTTTCCACTACAAAAATGGGAGCCCGAACGTCTAGTAGTAGTTACCTCATCCCTTTATGAGATCATCTAGTTAGATCACGGTTACTGCCGTTGAGTGACAGGTGTAATGATCGAAGGCGTAGCCCGACATTTGTTACACCCGTCACTCAACTGTCGCAATAACCGTGACCTATCTAGAGGAATCTCGAGTGATGGATGAAGTAACTACCTTTTACCACGCCCCCATTACCACTTCTTCATGATGTCACCATGATCGCGAAGACGTTTTGTAATTTGCTTTTAGCGGGCACATTTCACCTTGCTTGTATTATATGGAAATACTAATTCATTAAGATGAGAATTTCGATGACATTACAGGCGCAGATTCAAGGAGAGAGTGCTGGTGTGCGTACGCCTCCTCGAAGTACTACAAGAGCACGAAAAATCCAGAGTTTAGCAGGTGAATATAATGCATTTTGTTTTGTATTTGTTTTGTGGGTAACGTAATACCTTGGTCACCTTGATATTTTAATATATGTTGGTGTACTTTTCCACTGGTATTGCTAGTGGAAAAGATTTATATTCAGGCATATGAGGGACGGGAAAACACTCGCACTGTCTCGGAGTTGTGTTACTGAGCGCCAGACGAATATTTAGAAGATTTAGAAGAGGGTACTTTTCAATACATGGCCCGCAGTATGTTTGAAAGTGTGGAGAGTGACATTGTCAGTGTTCGATGGTTTTATGGGTCTGTGCCTCTGTGGATGAAAATACATGAAAATGGGAAGAATGTTAGCTGTTAAAAATACGACATTTAAATCCTTCTGAATAGAGTAGCAGGAAAGTGTGGGAGGTGTGCCATGGACCGGGCATTTACAGTATTATGTTCGAAACTATTGCTTTGTATTTTTGTTATACGCAACTATCAAGTCGAGGTAGATCTGTATTATGTTATGTAAATGGCTTCCAATCAAACTTTGATTCGCCGCTCTTGTATTGTCATTTTGTTTGCATGCACACTTACGTGTGAATGCTTCATGGTGGCAGTGAGGGATTCTTGAAGACGTCGAGCAACAACCTCATTCTGTGTAACCAATGCACAACACCAGTCCCGCTGGCAATCGAGAGAAACAGTGAGTCCAGGCCAAGACGACCGCCAAAAGTCAGACGTGTATGACGTCAGGTGACACTTTGTTTTTTCGTTTATGTTTTCACATTCGGCCCAAACTACCGTATATTCGTGGTGAACAGATTACCCATGGAACATTCACCCCCTACAAGTGTGCCTCTTCACGTTTCGATGTTTTACACCGACGTATCATTACAGGGTACCCACAGAATTTTCAAATTAAAATTCTCTGTATTTTCCCTGAATTTTCCCTGTTGTAAAAGATGTTTCCCTGTCTGATATCCATGATTCTTTATTGTATTGTAACGGCCTCCTGCCACCCCCAATAGCCGTGCCTTCACCTCCAAATACCATAATCAACATATTGTGACAATATATATATATATATATATATATATATATATATATATATATATATATATATATATATATATGTACGTATGTGTGTGTGTGTGTGTGTGTGTGTACATTTCAACTCATTCATTTTTATTTTTTATTTTTCCAGTGTTCCAGTTACGTACTGTTAATATTGTCTAGCCATACAAACTACAAAATTAAGTTTCATTGTGGTTCTTGGGGAAAACATTAGGCATTATGCTGTATTATAAGTACATATAAAAGCTACATGCTGAATATAAAGATTATGGTTTACAAATATAACAATACTTGTATATAGATTCTGGTATAGCCTTCTACTCCCATCTGTGTTTATATTTGTACTAGTACAGCAATCAAAAAGATGGGTAACATATTAATAGACTTTACAAACATTATTTGTTCAAAGTTCAGCAAATATTATTTCAAACATCTGAACTGTCTTTATATTTTGAAACAACTTGTCTGTGCATGTACATTGACATGTTAACAGAACACAACGCTTCAGTGAAATAGTCAAATAAGTCTTCGTGTGTCCTTTTACTTTCAAAATGTTTGTTAGTGTTACTTTCACCTTTATCCAAGTTTTGACTTTAAATCTTCTACCAATTTCATCTGATCTGCTATCTCTTTCTTTCTCATTTTATCGGCCTTCTCTTTGAGAGCAACAGACTGGGCTAGGAGTTTGAAGTCTTGTTTCTTCAAAGCTTCCTTTGCCTTTTTGTCTGATTCTGTCACACAGCTATCAGCTTGTTGCTCTAAACTCTTCAATCTCTTCTTTTCTTTAATGTAGGTCTCTTCAATTTCACTAGCTTTTCTCTTTTTTTCTTCCTGGAGTTTAGCTTTCTGTTGATCCATGAGGTATAGTTCATAGTTGCCTCTCCCATGATTGCAGGACTGCAACAACTCATCGGATATGACGAAGTTGTGTATTTTGATGTCCAGCGACTTCATGGTGTCATATATCAATTTCAATGAAACTACAGTTTCCTGTTTTATTTTGGCTGTAGCATGTCCTCATTGACTGAGAAACCTCGTTCGACTTTAGCCTGCCCATGGGAGATTACAGGTACCTTCTTCACAATGCTCCAAAGCTCCGTTTACTCTTCCTTGCCACTGAGAAGGTTGTAATAGAACTGATGAAGGCGGTGCTGTTTGAATTCGAACTGCCGGATATCTTCTGCCTTCTCCCTCAACATCCTCCTATATTCGATCTCTGCCCGATCACATTGTGCAGCACTCCTGATCTTCGCTGATGACATCTTCTTGGCAATGGTCGAAAAGCTCCTTTGGACAGAATCCGGTTCTGCGATGATTGCCTTGGGGTCAAGTGCTTCCAAGGACCGAACAAACGAATACTTTAGAGGGCACCTTTCCTGGATTTTTGTCACTAAGGCACGAAGCACACCAAGACACTGATTTCTGAATTCGAGTACCTGCAGCGGTGATACCCTAGCAGATTCCAGGGCTTCTCTGGTGCCATTCCCAAGTTTCAGTTGTTTAGCTGGTAAATGATTCTCTGCCTTTGTGACGTCTAGTGTTGCTAGCTTGTAGCCACTGTTGTTTGCCTCTAATACTGTCGGCTTGATGAACAGTCCCAGCAGTCACAGAATTTCAGCTTTTCTTGTTTCCTTCGTCTGAAGGTATTTTGCTACATTTGGTGCAGATGGCACAGGGATAACTTCACCTCTACCTTCACTATCTTCCTGCAATAGCTGTCTATTGATATCTTCACTATCCTTCACCCCTGGTACATTAACTGGAGGTACAGCAGCAGAAGATCCAGTAGTTGTATTTGAACCTGTGTTCTTGTTAAAGAACGCTGCTATGCCCACAACATTCGTTTTGTTTGTACATTGCTGGTGTTTCTTTGAGGTCACATGACTAGACAGAGCCCGTCTACCCATGTTACTCAGAGATATTATCTTGTGACATTTTTTGCAGAAGCAAGTATGAGGGTTATCAGGAGCAGCTGAAAGCCAGTCTATGAATTGAGGGTCAGTTAGCCATACAGGATTGAAGGTTGTCATGATGAACTAAAATAAAGTCTAATTACTACAGGCAGTCTACATGAGCTTGATAGAAACTTCCACCTGAAATGATAGCATGCTTAAGCAAACACATACATGGGCATTTTAAACTAAGATTAAAATGTCCCTGTGTCATTCATAGCTTTTGAGACTTATCTTGCCTTATAAATTTATAATAAAGGCTTTGGATCAGAATGTACTTTTCCAAATATGTGCACAACTTTCATTAAAAATATTTTGGTAAAAATATTTTTTTCTTCCAGGTTTTTTGTTTTAGATTTAATTATGACAAAGATAAGTATTAACAATGAAGATTATTATGTATAGCAGAAATGTCAGAAAAGCAGATCTAAGACTACACTATGTCACTGTTAATGATACATTAGTATGGCATAACCAAATTTAATGACTCAACATTTCTGATATACATAGAATAAGCTCTGGAGTAATGGTCGCTTATTTCCATTTTGACTTCTAGTGTTTTGGGTGCTATACGTAGATCATATAAACACGGCATTTTCCTTGGTGGAACAATTTGATATAGTGACCAGATGATTTCTCAATAAAAATAAATCTATGATAGTTTTTTAAACATACACTAGAAATCACCAGTAGCTATCATTCAATACCATCATGAAAAAGACAAAGGAATCCAAAACACCACTATCTTAGGTTTATTACATTTGTACCTGATGTGGTATACATATCCATGTATATACAATATAGGACTCAACAAAATTCCCTGATAATTTTCCAGATTCCATTACACCCAAATAAAATTCCCTGTATTTTCCCTGAATCAGACCAAAATTTCAAATTCCCTGAATTTTCCCTGCAGGGAATTTTTTAAAACCATTTTCCCTGTTTTCCCTGTTTTCCCTGTCCCGTGGGTACCCTGCATTACCACAGACGTCTGCGAGCTTCTCAAGACCAAGGGACGCAAACGCTGCTGGCGACTAGACGACTGTCTCTACGCAGTTACCCACCTTCAGTTGGTACCATTATTTAGTTGGAAACCTGAATGAAAGTGACATACATAGACCATTTGATTCGTTTTATGTGTACATCTCTTCATTTATTCACTCTATATACCTACTCAGTAAAATTTCATTCTTTAATACCTCACTTTGCCATGGCAGCAGCACGCATATCACAGATGAACTGGTTCACAGACAGTCATGCTGAAGCACTGCAGTTGTTTAAAGAGAACATTCGGGTTTACTGTGAAGATGAAGACATCACTGAAGATCCGAAGATAGCACTCAAGATACTTCTTGGCTTTGGAGATGAAGGAATCAAACAATTAAAGGCATCTGGGCTTTCCGATGGAGATAAGCGTTCACCTACTTAGATCTGGGAGATTTTCGAGGTCCATCTGAAGAAGAGCATCAACTTCCAAGTCCACCGTCTCCACCTCATGGACTGCTGGCATCGCAGTGAGAAGTCCGTAGACGACTTTCTCCTCCAGACTCATACTTTAGCACAGATATGTGAGTTTGAGAATGCAGAGATGGAGGAACGACTTCTGGAGATCATAAATGCATCAACGCCTATTTAGGATTTTCAGAGATCTGCTTGGGCAACCAAAAGGTTACAAGCTTGATGAAGCCAGAGCTGAGGGACGACGTTATGAGGCAATCATAGCTGGATGACAACAGATCTAGTAACTGGCCAGTGGAGGATCAAAACCAACTGAAAATCCCCAGAACAATGATGACGTTATTAAATGGGACTGTTGAAACTGTGCTACCAGCCACACAGCATGGAAATGCCCAGCATATAATGACATTTGTAACTTCTGTATTAATAAAGGTCACTGTCAATGCATGTACCGTCAGCACACAAAAAACTAAACAAGAATAGCCAAACAGTTTGCTGGTAAGTGGCAGTAACAGATCTTCAAGAAAGAACATTCGTACGATTGAATCGGACTACTTGGATGAATCTGCTAATAAAACATATCGATACCAAGGGGAAGAACCATATGATACGATCTGTGTAGCAGGAGATATTCACTATTCTTGACGTCATTCGACCACAGAAGTCCGGTATATGCCAAATTAAGCTGAAAGTTGACACAGGAGCATCAGACAACAGATTTCCTCTGCGCACCTTCAGACAGATGTATGGAGATCAGTCTGCAACAACCAGTGAAGAATATTCGCTTGACAGGCTACAATGGAGAAGAAATCCTATATATAGGCTCTATGAACCTTCAGCTTCATCACAAAGAGGATTTCATCACTGCCAAGTTCTATGTCGTCAATGTCAACGGACCGGCCATTGTCGGACTGCCCACTTGTGAGAAGCTGAAGCTTGTCACAATACACTGCAACGTTGTCAACACAGTCGATGTCACCACCATCCACGGCCTCAAACAGGCCTATCCAGTACAGTTTGATACACTTGGCAATTTCAGAGAACCGGCTCAGCTACGAGCACAGCCTAATGCAGAACCATATATAGACGCACCCCACAAATGTTCTGTGCATCCAAGAGACACGTTAAAGGCTGAACTGGAGAAGATTGAAAAACAAGGAGTCATCATAATTATAACGGAACATACGGACTGGTGTTCGAGCTTGTCATATCAAAACCGACTGCTCGCTCGGGAAGACGATGCCACTCTCTCTCGACTGCCAAGCAGCACTGACAAGAGGGCAGTTGATCTCAATTTGCGAGTTGATGGTATAGAAACAGTTTCAGCTTCGAGAATACACGAAGTCTGACCATGTCCTGAACAGTCTTATGGAAACCATCATCCACAGCGGGCTTGAGAATATCAAGGAACCTCCCCCAGACATATGATCTTACTGGCCGTTCCGAGACGAACTGGCCATTGAGGATGGTATCATTTTCAAAGAACAACAAATCATCATTCCTGAATACTTGAGACCAGATATCCTTAACAGCCTTCACCAATCCCACCAGGGGATAGAGAAGACCCACATGTTGGCTAGAGAATGTGCATATTGGCCCAACATCAACAAAGACATTGAGCAAATGATCAAGTCATGCAGCACGTGCTAAGAAATGGCAAACGCCAATGCAAAGGTA
Source organism: Gigantopelta aegis (assembly GCF_016097555.1). Lineage (NCBI taxonomy): Eukaryota > Metazoa > Mollusca > Gastropoda > Neomphalida > Peltospiridae > Gigantopelta > Gigantopelta aegis. The sequence goes on along the minus strand of NC_054701.1, from coordinate 21,005,605 downwards.
CGTTACTACTTCATGACATCCCAAACAGCCCATGGAAGAAACTGGCAACTGACCTTTTTGAAATAGATGGGCAACACGTCCTGCTGATCTGCGACTATTTTTCTAAATACCCAACCGTCACAGCAGAAGTCGAGAAGAGGGTATTTATGTTTGGCAGACCTGACTTAATCGTCAGTGATAATGTGCCACAAGACCAGGGCAAACCCTTCCAGAACTTCATACAGCGATGGGGGACACATCATGTAACATCATCACCATGGTATCCCCAGTCCAACGGATTCATGGACAACAGGTGATGAAGGACAACAATACTGCTGGTAGTCCTCTTCCACCCCTGTATAAAGGACAGCCCGTCCGAGTTCTCAACAAAGAGGGTATTATGTTATGTAAATGGCTTCCAATAAAACTTGGATTCCCCGCTCTTGTATTGTCATTTGCATGCACACTTACGTGTGAATGCTTCACCGGCGATCCCCTACCCCACAGCCCTAGTTGTAGTCGCCCATTTTAATACTGCATACCCTCTCTTAATACTGGGGATTTTCTTTTTAAATATTGCATGAAAAATACTGCATCTTCCGCTGCATTAGGCATACATTGTCACAAAGCTATACTATTTGATAATAAAAGTTTTTTTCTTGTTTTGTTTTTGTTCTTTTAAAGAAAATAATAATTTTAATTTTAAAGATTTATATTATTACTTTATTGTTAGTAAACATTAGGATAGACACGCCCGTGGTCTAACTGTAGGATACACCATGGGTAAAATCAAAGGAACCGACACTAAAGCGTAGTACAATGTTTTCATATTTTTATTTATTTTTTTTTTTTTTTATTTTTTTTTTTTTTTTTGGGGGGTGGGGGGGGGTTTGTTTTGTGTTTTTTTTAATTGGTGTTTGTGAGTGTAGCCATTAAAAAAAAGTTTAAGGAAAAATCAGTCACAATTAGAAAAAGCTATTTAGAATTTTAAACGTGGAAAAATTCTATTTGCATATTGTTATGAAATATATTTTTTCATCTTATGATAATCACCCTAGTTGCTATTTTCTGTACTGTCTAAAACTTTATAAAAACGTCACTGGACACAAGGTGTAATAAACTTATTATTTAATAAAGGTACATATATAATATTATTATCTTTGTATGATTTGAATAAAAGAAACATTCTTACTGGGAGTTAGTTCGTGAACTACGACAGTCGAGTCATCAACAGGTTCCAAATCCAGGCACATGTAGACGAATATTGAAAGATCTCGTCCGGCCAGTGGTAATCCATCCACACTTCTGCAAATAAAAATAAATATAGATATAATACCTCAGTAACAACTATATAAACTGTCAAACGGTAAAATGAGCTTTACATATTAAAATAGGAATGATCTTTTAGATAGCAGTTGTGTCCGCAGTGGTTGGATCCAACCAAAACTGAATTTGCAGAAGGTGAACAGGTACTAATTTGAAACACTACCTGGTATATGTCTAAATAATGTACAATTACTTGATATAATCTGCGTCTTACACCAATAGAGCATACATTCAAAATCAAACAAAATAGTCGATTACCCTATCAAAGGTATTGTAAGTGATAACGATGTGAAAAGTGAATAATCCATCACTGAACCGAATTGAGGCTCTTGTCACAATACTTGCGATTTTGACCATAAACAATTATATGGTTGGACTGTACTTTTGTACATTATTAAAAATATTTGACTAAATTTAACCACTTGATCTATGATTTTGGTGTAAAACAAAATTAATATTTCTTTGCAAATAGCAGTCTTTCATGTATACTTATTTTATTAATTTAAATTTACATACGGATTTTGTTTAATTACTATTAATATTCAAAGACGCAGTCCTGGATATTGGGAGATGTATTCGTGGAGAGATTATATTTTAAATATACATTAACCTACGATTTGTGACGATTAACGTCCTTTTTTATGTTAGCCACAGGAAGGCGTGCACCGATATTTCATGTTGGTAAATGGTGTTCAAACTAACGGTGTGTGGGAGTCTCTACAGTTCAGGACAGACCGGCGTGGGGTGTCGAGTATAAATATGATACTTTTGAGATATTTTCTTAATTGGAAGGAATCATTTTATTAATTTTGAGGCGTCAGTGCCATTCTGACGTCGGCGGGTTTGTTCACTTTCTCTCTATCAGGGAACATGTCAAAATAACCATTTGTGAAACACCGAGCAGCCGTAGTTTAAAATTTGCTGAGGTGTCGTTAAACAAATATGCGTTTGCTTTCCGTTACAAACACTTTATAGTTACATCATCCTTTTTCTGAGAGATTCGTCTAGTTAGACTACAGTTATTGCGGCCGTTGAGAGAGAGAGGTGTAATGATCAAGGGCGTAGGCCGAGATCTGTTACATCCATCACTCAACGGACGCAATAACCGTGGTCTAACTAGACGAATCTTGAGTGATGGATGAGGTAACTAGCTTGTACCACGCCCCCATAACGTCACGATGATTGCGTAGAAGTGGTCTAACTATGGGATACACCACGGGTAAAATCAAAGAGACCGACACCAAAGCGTGGTAGAAAATACTAATAGATCACAATGTGGAAGAGTGTATCGTACACGTAGTTTTATATGACAAACATATTGTGAAATAAATATAATTATCTTGTCCATTTGTCTTTTTACGATTTCTTTTTAAAGATATATAGAACATACCATACTAACCTGAATGTATATTTGGTTCCAGTTTTGTTGTAACAATAGAAATCATAAGCCGTTTTACACCCTGGACATTTTGTTGTGTCAGTGGGGTACTGCAGAATGTGTTTATCAGTAAAAGTGATATTAATTAAACCAAAGCGAGTCATTGCCCACGAGCCTCGCAACACACTGGGCAGATTACATCCTGGAGTTACAGAATCTGAAATAAAAGAACACAATCATATTGATGAGGCCATTTATCAATTCTGCCGCTGCTGCTGCTGCTGATGATGATGATGGTGGTGTGAATAAATGCAGTGTCGATGGTGGTAATAGTACAATGGAAAGATATACAGAGGTTATTACCAGAGGGTGTTTTGGTACCGTCAATATTATATAAAAGTTAAATTATTAGGAATAAATATTTTTATGTAAACAGTGAAAATTAGATATGCATATTATGATGGATTAATCCAATATCTAACTGATCAGAATATATTTCCATTGTGTATGTAAAAAACCCACTTTTTTCTTTAAATATATGTGAATAAGCTTACTGTTATTATTATTATTATTATTATTATAGTCGTTGTCATAAATTATTTTACATTTTACATTCTGTTGTTGCAGGGTTTGAAAGTTTCTTTGTTATATTACTTTGGACAGACATAGGACTACATACATTACGCTGCATTATTAACTCCGTATGAGCTAACAGTTACTGTACAATTTACCAAACACGGCTGATACTCACGACATAAGTCTGAAAAAGAAGAAAACAGCAATATTGAAGTCACAGAAAAAGACTTGAACATATCTGTAATGAGAATACTTTGTTTGGCGTTACATTTTAATAATTCATTAATTTGTTTCAGTACTTTTATAAACACATGTACATATTTCATAAGTCAGAAATGGAATTAGGAAGTCTCCATACTGCCCTGCCATTACAAAAGGAAACATATTACATGATCTGGATTTCCACAAATTACACATGTGACCGTTCTGTGGTTACGGAGCTGCCCATATTAAACGCATCCCTGGTCGGCTGTTTGATGGGCTACAAAGGTTGTCCTTCTATTAGCACATATTTGTTTTTGCTGCAGAAAATATTGAGATATTATATATATTATGTGGTGGATAATGCACGCCAAAGCGTGAATTCGTGGCTGCGAGTTAATTGTGGGTGTTGTTTTACGAATTCATTAACGTTTTAATGTGAAATGTCCTGGAAATGTCCTTGAATTGTATGTTTTTTCAAGTGTGAGGACCCTGAATAATGTGACGTCACAGGTATGGACTAATCAATACAACAGCTGGGTCCAAGGTGGTTCGTACCCGTTCCACACACACACACACACACACACACACACACACACACACCCACACACACACACTCACACACACGCACACACGCCCGCGCATTAAACCTAATCTAAACATTCGGCTGATAATGTCTCTTGCTTACTTTTGTCATGAAAGAGCAGTATAAGTACCACAATGTAGGATAACGCATACAATAGTAAATATAATTTAAGGTGTGCATATGCCAATGACAATGTTCAAGATGCATTTTATTATTTGTTCCTATTGTGATATTTAGATATGTGTGTCTGTCCACAACTATTTCTACGGAAATGTCATATCCTAACATTGATCAAGTCTTGGTCCCTTTATACCAGGAATTACCAGACTTGTAAACAGGTGTAGTAAATTAAGACATTCTATGTTGTATAAATTATAAATTGTTTAAATTTGAAAACAGATAAAAAAACAATACGATATCTATAAATAAATAAGGATGCACTGTTAATATGAGCTGGGATTTACTTTTCATCAGTTGTGAAATGTTAATATAGACTTAAGTTTCATAAATTACACATACTATGACCTGAAAACATAAACGTCTTTTATATATAAAAAATTGTAATACCTGTATTATTTGGCCCACTTATAGGTGAGAAAGTAAATGTCAGATTTCCTAGAGGAGTACTCGAGTCCGCTGTTTGGTTCCACAGACACTCCAGTGGATTTTGAGATATCTTTACAATTTCTCTCATTTTCTGTATTGACTAAAACAAGTAAATGAAAATATAACGTAAACATACATCGTCATAAAACCAGTGTAGTAAAGAGTTCAGTTTCATATACTAGTAGTTCATCAGTAGACATATCGCAAACAACTTAGTTATTTTACAAGAGACCCACAAACCACTGTTTTCAATTTAAGATAGAAAAACAAATATTTAATTGTTTTGTTGTTGTAAAATTAAATATTTAATTTAAATAGTTTATTTAATATGTTTAAATTAATTTGAGTTCTGTTAGTGTGTAATAACTGTATCGAATGTGCATACTACCTTTCATTCATTAAAATACAGCTGACAGAGCCAGTATTACTCATATTGGAAATGTTTTAGAACATTATGCATAACCGGAACAGTTTTGACGTCTTCAGTAGGACCTTGCGTTATTATAACGCAGCTCTTACCAAACAGGTGAACGATTCTGTGGTTGGTGGGGTCGTTGTACCTCTGTTGTAGACCATTAGGTATGTTGTTGAACTTTTTACCACACCATGAAGACACTTCACAGAGGACCCATCTGGACAAACACATCAGTACAAAACGAAGATGTGAATAATGGATTATATTGGATATATATAAGTTTATTTTTAAGGACATAGCTATGATTTTATTGTCTTCGTTTGGCCTAAAAATTTATATTTCCGGAAATGTGCTGGAAAATATAGGTATGGTAATTTTAATGTCAATACAAACTGTTATGTATACACCCTTTTACCTACATATTAAAGGGGCATTCCTGAGTTTCCTGCAATTTTTAAGACGTTATCAACATATCAAATATATTTTTCTGCATAAAATATTAGTGGTTGTATAGTAAGCGTGTTTCTGGTAGTTCTAATATTTGTACTAGGTTAAATTTCATTATATTTCCTAAAATCGAGTTTGGGCTACTTACATATATTAAGACGACCAGAAACACAGACTAAACAAGAAAATATATTTAATAAGTAAGTTCAATCGCAGAAATATTTTATTAGTCGGAAACATCTTACAATGCAGCAAACTCACGAATGTCCCTTTAATTAATAATTGAAAAATTATCGAAACAAATATGGTCGGCCCTTCTTTCTAGGTGGTGTCGGGTTGCCGGAAACATAAAACTCTTTTTGTTTAGGGCTTAAAAGAATATATTCGATTTCTAAAAGGCGTGATTACACAATTAACCTATAGTTACGACTATAATGTTTTACTACTGCCAAATATAAACTCGTCTACCTAAAAACACGTAATCATGTTTAGCTATCAACGGGTTAAAAGCCTACGTGTAACTCACAAATTCCGTTGCCATTTAAACAATAAACCTTAAACACTAAAAAGAAATATATGGTCCTGATTTTACATAATTATATTAAAGTTGTTCTCCCATTGAGACACAGTTGAAGCTGATGGACAGGGTTCCCTGGGCAGCGTGCTTGAACCTTAATAGATTATAGGCACGTCAAGTAATATTAACGTAAAATTTAAAGTAAAGGGGAATACCAGTACCAATCTTAGCAATAATTACCATATACTTGTAATTTTAACCAAATTGTCAGGTTAGAACCTCGTTGTATTTCACGTCGTGTCAAATATCATAACAATGACACACCTGACAGTATTATAATGAATACCAAAAGAATCGCGGATATAATTGTCAGCTGTAAATTTAAAGGTTTCGGTTTTTGTTTTTGTTTAAAAGATGGGATTAACACAATATTGAGATTCAGATAATTACACGTCTATACAGTCTATTATTTCACAGAATGGAGCGTTTGTAATCAAATTAACTGAGATTAATTACAAACTATCCATAATTCTGACTTGCACTTCTTTGGTTGTTCGGTGTATATGGAGTTAGAAAGAAAGAAAGAAAGAAATGTTTTATTTAACGACGCACTCAACACATTTTATTTACGGTTATATGGCGTCAGACATATGGTTAAGGACCATACAGATTTTGAGAGGAAACCCGCTGTCGCCACTTCATGGGCTACTCTTCCGATTAGCAGCAAGGGATCTTTTATTTGCGCTTCCCACAGGCAGGATAGCACAAACCATGGCCTTTGTTGAACCAGTTATGGATCACTGGTCGGTGCAAGTGGTTTACACCTACCCATTGAGCCTTGCGGAGCACTCACTCAGGGTTTGGAGTCGGTATCTGGATCAAAAATCCCATGCCTCGACTGGGATCCGAACCCAGTACCTACCAGCCTGTTGACCGATGGCCTATGGAGTTAGAGACATTTCGAAATTTGAAAAGAAGAAATGTTTTATTTAACGACGCACTCAACACATTTTATTTACGATCATATGGCGTCAGGCATATGGTTAAGGACCACATAGATATTGAGAGAGGAAACCCGCTGTCGCCACTTAATGGGCTACTCTTTTCGATTAGCAGCAAGGGATCTTTTATATGCACATCCCACAGAGAGGATAGTACATACCACGTCCTTTGTTACACCAGTTGTGGAGCACTGGATGGAATGAAAAATAGCCCAATGGGTCCACCGACGGGGATCGATCCTAGACCGACCGCGCATCAGCTGAGCGCTGTACCACTGAGCTACGTCCCGCCCCTTCAAGATTTGATGTGGTAGATGTGAGTACTATCAGAAACGATTAACTGGCAGTGCTCTATAATAAACACTACTTACCATTATTTTGACTCACCTGTAAAGAATGGATTTGTACTACAGCTAGTCTGGCCGGATAATGCAATAGCCGTATTATCTGTACAGACATCAATCGTAAGCCTGCATGAAGAAGTCGTATCGTTATATCGGCCGAGAATGTCTGAAGGACAAACTTTGTTGGTCATTTCCAATGAATCTAATAAAGAAAGATCACAATTGTGCAACTTATAATATTTAATAATCTTATTTGTCATATACCAAGATGATAAGTAGTTGGACATGTAAAAATAAGATGACGTGATATTAAAGTATAATTCTGTGGAGAGTTATTCGATAAAATTATATTAATAATACTTTTAATAGCGAGCTTTATTGTAATATATGTAGAAACTGAATAGCCTGTTACAGACAGCATCGCAATCGCAGATCAATATTAAATGATTCGTATATGCAAGAAGAGTACGCAAACATTTTTGTTTTAGATATTCGTTGTTTGTCCTGGCAGAATATATCATGCAAATACCATGCCAATGGGCGATACACAAACTATTGAATTAAAAAAAAACTATGACATTTGCTGATATTTTGTTATCTTTTTAAAACAAATAATCACGGCAAACGCTGAAAACAGACCGAAATTAAAATCGAAGAAATACTCTTTCTTTTCAAACATCAAAATCCTACTGGGATTATAAATATGCCAGTTAAAACACCATAACTGTATATAAAAATACAGAACTCACAGCATATATTTAAAATACTTGAAGAATTCCTATATATCCCTCTGTCAATAGAGCTCTCTTCTTTGCATTAAAACACACTCGACTTCTTATTGAACTGAGACAAATTTACTATTTATGAAAGTTATTCTATTTTAAGTTAATACGTGTTCCGAAATTATCTATTTAATTACCAGTGAGTACTTACCAAGCTTTATTAATAATGTTTGCGGTGAACTTGAGGTGTCCAATTGGCATCGAACCAGTGTTTTTCCATCATGTGTCATTCGATTAGGACCAAAAGCATTAGTACCTAGATAAATGGAATATATATCTACATGTACATCTACACGATAAACTATAATCTGACGTTAAATACAATTTGATAGTAAAATACCATTCCAGTATCACGATGAAATAATTCAATATGGGCAGCTGCGATTGTTTTAAGGCCTTCAACAGTATAATGTGAAAGAAATAGTTAAAGGAAAGGCGAAGAAAAGAGAAAAAAGCAATTAGTGGTTTGCTCATAATTTTGTATTTTTACAACAACAAAAAAGAGAAAAAAAAAAAAAAAAAGCCCCCCCCAACCCCCCCCCCCCCCCAAAAAAAAAAAAAAAACCCCAATCATTTGCACTTTGTTGGCCGTTTCTAAAGATATTATTGTAATTACATAGTTATACTTGTTTAATGCATTTGTGAACATTATTGAATTTATTTACTCTAATATGGCAATTTAACTTGTCGTTTAACACTAATTCCAAGTCCTTCAAAATCGATCTAAATTTAAATCAAAGAAATCATGGAAGCTACGTTCAGTATTATCTGGTAAATTATCTCCTCGGGAGTGGCTGTCTTCCTATAGACGATACATATTTTGTTATACCCACTCGACTGTGCATTTTACAGACGTACGTTCTTGAATGTGGATAGCGGTTTTGTCGTTCAGATTCAAAGTAATATCCACATCTACATGATGACAAAACGATACAAAGTATTTTTGATATTGTCAAACGGCAACAATATCGAATAGTCTTGTAGAAACTTGTAAAAACTTTTGAAACACGAAAACATGTTTCGTTTCACTTCAAGCACGAAAGAAAGTAAGACATTTTTTATTTAACGACGCACTCAACACATTTTATTTACGGTTATATGGTGTCAGACATATGGTTAAGGACCACGCAGTTATTAAGAGAGGAAACCCGCTGTCGCCACCTCATGGGCTACTTTTTGCGATTAGCAGCAAGGTTTCTTTCATATGCACTATCCCACAAACAGGGTTGTACATACCACGGCCTTTGATAAACCAGTCGTGGTGTACTGGCTGGAACAAGAAATATCCCAATGGGCCCACCGACAGGGATCAATCCCAGACCGACTGCGCATCGAGCGAGCGCTTTACCACTGGGATACGTCCCGCCCCTCAGCAGGAAAATAAGTTGAAATGAAACATGAATACGTTATAGAGGAATACATGTGGTTTTTCTGGAAAATAAAATAGTGACATGTTGGGGACAACAATAAAACTGATTAATAAAGAAGTGTATTTCATCTTATAACAAAAGCCCAAAGGGCTGTAAGAAAATCGAAAATCGAAAATAAAGTAGTCAAAGACGCTTCCAATTACTCTAACTCCCTTTTAAAATTTACTTTAAGGGTAGTATTTAGATCGATGACTCTGTGTATATTGATTGAAACTCTTGATGTGGTGGTGTACATAAGCATACGAGACGACGGGATTGGGGGGTGCCTGTCCCCTAGTGCTGGAGCAAATCTACAAATTCCGGCGAAAACGATAGAGATATTCGGCCAAAGTGAACTGGCCTGATACCTTTTCACCATGTATTTCCATCATACTTCCGACAGTATTAGTAAAAATGCGCAGTGATTCGTTTGCAACACTTTACAGCTTTGTGACGCTAAATGTTGTTATTCAGATTCGGCCATTTTCGTTTAATTTATGCACGAAATCAGCCTTTCCACTACAAAAATGGGAGCCCGAACGCCAAGTAGTAGTTAGGCCTACCTCATCCCTTTATGAGAGCATCTAGTTAGACCACAATTATTGCGGCCGTTGTTTGACCGGTTGTAATGATCGAAGGCGTAGCCCGAGATTTGTTACACCCGTCACTCAACTGCCGCAATAACAGTGGTCTAAGAGGAATCTCGACTTATGGATGAAGTAACTACCTTGTACCACGTCCCCATTACCACGTTTTCATGACGTCACCATGGTCGTGAAGACGTTTTGTAATTTGCTTTTAGCGGACACATTTCACCTTGCTTGTATTAAATGGGAATGCTAATTCATTAAGATGACAATTTCGATGACATTAAAGGCGCGGATTCAAGGAGAGAGTGTTGGTGTGCGTACCCCCTCCTCGGAGTATGAAAAGAGCACGGAAAATCCAGAGTTTAACAGGTGAATATAATGCTTTTTTTTCTTTTTCTTTTTTGTGGGTAACGTATTACCTTGGGCAGCTTTATATTTACCATATAAATAATATATGTTGGTGTATGTTTCCACCGTTTTGCCAGGATTTATATTGAGGGCTACGAGGGGCGGGAAAACACCCGCACTGTCTCAAAGTTGCGTTACTGAGCGTCAGACAAATATTTAGAAGATTTAGAAGAGGGAATGGCGGGGCGGGAGTACTTTTCAATACATGGCCCGCAATATATTTGAAAGTGTGGGGAGTGACATTGTCAGTTCGATGGTTTTATGGGTCTGTGCCTCTGTGGATGAAAATACATGAAAAAGAGAAGAATTTTAGCTGTTAAAAATACATTTAAATCCTTCTGAATAGAGTAGCAGGAAAATGTGGGAGGTGTGCCATGGACCGGGCATTTACAGTATTATGTTCGAAACTATTGCTTTGTATTTTTGTTATACGCAACTATCAAGTCGAGGTAGATCTGTATTATGTTATGTAAATGGCTTCCAATCAAACTTTGATTCGCCGCTCTTGTATTGTCATTTTGTTTGCATGCACAGTTTCAACAAAGGCTATGGTTTGTGCTATCCTGCCTGTGGGAAGTGCAAATAAAAGATCCCTTGTTGCTAATCGGAAAGAGTAGCCCATGAAGTGGCGACAGCGGATTTCCTCTCAAAATCTGTGTGGTCCTTAACCATATGTCTGACGCCATATAACCGTAAATAAAATGTGTTGAGTGCGTCGTTAAATAAAACATTTATTTTTTTCCAATAAAACTTGGATTCACCTCTCTTGTATTGTCATTTTGTTTGCATGCACACTTACGTGTGAATGCTTCAGCGGCGATCCTCTGGCTGTAGTCGCCTATTTTAACACTGCATACCCTCTCTTAAAGCCACACACCCTAGTTCCATCCAGCGAAAATAAATTATAATTTGGTTAATCTACAAACCTGTAACACACTTAGATCACGTTTTTATCAAATGGAGTGAAAAAGCAGGTTTTATATCAATAAATACCATGGGAATTCCAATGTCCCAATTGCTTGAAATAATTTTGAAAGTTAGTATTCTAATGTCACCGGTAGATGTCGCTCGAAGAACAACAATGCCTACGTCACGACAAATTTTACAGACTTGGGGTGCGTTCCTTTCACCTCTCCTGGACATGTTCCAACTGTTCTGTCCTGGTTGTATCCCCTCTCCAGATATCGTAAGATTTAGCAAAATTATTGGTTTTAAGGGTTTGTAACGTTTTGTATTGAGACACTTACTTGTCTGAACTTTATTGTTAATGAAAATGTTCACGAACTGTGAAGAAATATCTCACAAATGAACAACAAGCAAACGACAACAAATCGGATGTTGATTGCGCGAACCGTGCACGAGAAAACAAACCGAACCAAAATGATAACGGTCACGTGGTATACCAACGTCTGTGACGTTTACACAGGAAGATTCCCTCTAAAAATAGATTGGACCTCGCTTGCTTAACGGTTTTTTCTCGAGTGCGCGCGGCATTTTAAGAAATACAAAAAATGCATTTCGTGGTTTTACAAACATCAGGATTACCAGGATTACCAAAAACCAATTCAGGTGAATGGAAATGTGTATTCTAAATAATAAAATGTAAGTAAAGTGCAATTTTATTTGTGAAAAAATGGGTTTAATAGCGAAAAACAACGCCGTAATGGTTAACAACTAGCCGTAACTAGGGCGTGTCCCTTTAATATTGCTGGACCTTTTGCATTAATTAATTGGGGGGGGGGGGGGGGGGGGTTAAAGAAAATAATCATTTTACTTTTAAAGATTTATATTATTACTTTATTGTTAGTAAACATTAGGTTAGACACGCCCGTGGTCTAACTGTAGGATACACCATGGATAAAATCAAAGGAACCGACACTAAAGCGTAGTACAATGTTGTCACATTTTTTAATTATTATTATTATTATTTCATTTATTTTTTTGTGTGTTTTTTCGGGGTGGGGGGTGGGGTGGGTGGTGGGTGTTGTTTTGTTTTCTGGGTTTTTTTAATTGGTGTTTACGAGTGTAGCCATTAAAACAAAATCACGTTAATGAAAAATCAGAGCCACAATTAGAAAAAGCTATTTAGAATTTTAAACGTGGAAATATTCTATTTGTATATTGTTACGAAATATATTTTGTCATCTTATGAAAATGACCCTAGTTGCTATTTTCGGTACTGTCTAAAAATTAATAAAAACTTCACTGGACACGAGGTGTAATAAACATATTATTTAACAACTATACATAAGTAATATCATCTGTGTATGATTTGAATAAAAGAAACATTCTTACTGGGAGTTAGTTCGTGAACTACGACAGTCGAGTCGTCAACAGGTTCCAAATCCAGGCACATGTAGACGAATATTGAAGAACCTACGTTGGCCAGTGGTAATCCATCCACACTTCTGGAAATAAAAATAAATATAGAAATAATACCTTTGAAACAACTATATAAATTGCGAAAAAGTAAAATGAGCTTTTCGTATTAAAATAGGAATGATCTTTTAGAAGGCAGTTGTGTCCGAAGTGGTTGGATCCAACCAAAACTGAATTTGCAGAAGGTGAACAGGTATTAATATTAAACACTACCTGGTATATGTCTAAATAATGTACAATTACTTGATATAATCTGCGTCTTACACCAATAGAGCATACATTCAAAATCAAATGAAATAGTCGATTACCCTATCAAAGGTATTGTAAGTACTGACGATATGAAAAGTAAATAATCCATCACTGAACCGAATTGAGGCTCTTGTCACAATGATTTTAACCATAAAGAATTATATGGTTGGATTGTACTTTTGTACATTATTAAACATATTTGACTAAATTTAACCGCTTGATCCATGATTTTGGGGTAAAACAAAATTAATATTTCTTTGCCAATAACAGTGTTTCATGTATCCTTATTTTATTAATTTAAATTTACATACGGATTTTGTTTAATTACTATTAATATTCAAGGACGCAGTCCTGGATATTGGGAGATATATTCGTGGAGAGATTATATTTTAAATATACAGTAACCTACGATTTGTGACGCTTAACGTCCTTTTTTATGTTAGCCACAGGAAGGCGTGCACCGATATTTTCTTAATTGGAAGGGATCATTTTATTAATTTTGAGGCGTCAGTGCCATTCTGACGTCAGCGGGTTTGTTCACTTTCTCTCTATCAGGGAAAATGGCAAAATAACCATTTGTGAAACACCGAGTAGCCGTAGTTTAAAATTTGCTGAGGTGTATTTGAAAATGTGGGGCGGGAGTGGGGCGAATGTCGGTGGATCAAATTACATGTATCTGTGGGCCCTGGCATGCTTCCCCGAGAAAAGGTTTGAATTTTAGGTGTTGAAATACATTTCAAGCCTTTCTGAACAGTGTAACATGGAAACGTGGGTGGTGTGCCATGACCTCTTGCTATAGGTGTCCTTTTTAACACTGGTAACTCCCTCAATATAGGAGGTGTCCCTTTTAAATGTTGTAACTGATAAAGTAATGTAATGGAAAATGAAGCAAAAGAAATATTTAATTTTTGTTTGTTTGGGGTTTTTTTAGAAGAAAATATTTATTTTATATTTACAGATTTATAGTGTAACTTTATTACTAATGTTAGTGAAAGTGTTACTTTTTAAAACAATGTTCTAATTTACTTTCTGCTGAACTACATGTGGCCTGTAGGTGTAACCTTCTTCAGCTATTCAGCAATTCCTAAAATTTAGGTCAGACACGCCCGTGGTCTAACTATGGGATACACCACGGGTAAAATCAAAGTGACCGACACCAAAGCGTGGTAGAAAATACTAATAGATCACAATGTGGAAGAGTGTATCGTACACGTAGTTTTAAATGACAAACATATTGTGAAATAAATATAATTATCTTGTCCACGGGATAATCTTTACGATTTTTACGATTTAAAAAATATATATATATATATGTATAACTAGTACGGAACATCAGTTAAAACTTAAAGTGACATATTTTAGCATTTATTTGCATTGCTAAAATAATCGAATATTTCTCGACTTTCTAAATAAGCAAAACATATCATACTAACCTGAATGTATATTTGGTTCCAGATTTGTTGAAACAGTAGAAATCATAAGCCGTTTTACACGTTTGACATGTTGTTGTGTCAGTGGGGTACTGCAGAATGTGTGTATCAGTAAAAGTGATATTAGTTAAACCAAAGCGAGTCATTGCCCACGAGCCTCGCAACACACTGGGCAGATTACATCCTGGAGTTACAGAATCTGAAATAAAAGAACACAATCATATTGATGATGCTGTTTATCAATTTTGTTGCTGTTGCTTCTGCTGCTGCTGCTGCTGATGGTGGTGATGGTGTCAATAAATGCAGTGCCGATGGTGGTAATAGTACAGTGCAAAGATATACAGAGGTTATTACCAGAGGGTGTTTCGGTGCCGTCAATATCATATAAAATTTAAATTATTAGGAATAAATATTCTTATGTAAACAGTGAAAATTAGATATGCATATTATGATGGATTAATCCAATACTTAACTGATCAGGATATATTTCCATTGTGTATGTGAAAAAAACACTTTTTTCTTAAAATATATGTGAATAAGCTTACTGTTATTATTATTATTATTATTATTATTATTATTTATTATTATTATTATTTATTATTATTATTATAGTCATAGTCATTTATTAATGATAATTATTCAAAATACTTAGTTATTGTTATTTGTTTAAATTATTTAGACCTGTACATATTTACAGAGTAATTATTTTACATTTTGCATTCTGTTGTTGTAGGGTTTGAATGTGTCTTTGTTTGTTTGTTATATTAGTTTGGACAGACATAGGACTACATACATTTTTGTTACGTTCTGATAACATTAACCACCACTGTAGGATTCATCAAAATATCAGCGAGATCATCCCACAGAAGAAGATGGTAGCAAACCAAAACAAACAACAACACTGAAATACGCTCTTTAACATTAGGTTACAGGAGTGGACGAGAGCCCGGTGGAGGAGAAAACAATGTTGTTTTGGGTTTGGGTTTTTTTTTTAAATTGTTTTGGGGTTGTTGTTTTTTTGTAGTTTTTTGCTTTTGTTTGTTGGGTTGGGTTTTTTTTTTTTTTGGGGGGGGGGGGGGGTTGGAGTTTTTTTGTGGTAGTTTTTTGTTGTTGTTGTTGTTAGGGTTTTTTTGTGGGATTTTTATGTGTTTTTTTTGTGTGTTTTTTTGTTATGGTTTTTGTTGTGGGTTATTTTTTTTTTTTTTTGGGGGGGGGGGTTGGCTCTAGTGGCCTCTCTGACTATGAAAATGTAAAGACATTTGGCACTTGCCTTATAAGAACTTATCTGACCATGTGAGTGGCGAAATATTAGTACTAACATTTTTTTCCAATGGAACAGTCCGTGCTCCTAGTTATAAAAGTTTAGACTAGACTCAAAACTTTATGGACGACATATGCAAGAACCATGATGTTAAAATCTCAAGACGTTATTAGACGCCCGAGTGTAGACTTTAAAAGTTTATAAGAACAAGGCTTATAAAACATTTTAGAGTCTAGACTCAAGACATTAATAACGAATATTCCAGTACCTTTTGGGAGATGATGCTTTATAGAATATTTTGGTACTTTCTAGAATGTTCCAATGGTTGCTATGTTTTAGTTCTTTCTAGAATGTTCCAGTACTTTGTAGAATGTTCCAGTGCTGTCTAGAATGTTCTAGTCCTGTTCTAGTCATATATCCAGATAGTCCATCATCTACAGCTCCAGTTCCACAATGTCTGTCCCGAGAAAACCTGCTAAAGATTTGGAGAGTGAAGGTGAAACTTTTGAATCTCAATCTGAAGAATCTTACTGACGAAGAAAAGAAGCAACCACACTTTTCAAACCATCAGGAATTGGATGATTTGATTCGAGATCTTGGGCTTACGAAGTCTAATCAGTTTTCCTACTACAGATGCTTGGAAAAGACATGAAAGGTTCTTAAAATATTTTTCGATGAAAGAAACTTGTTTCAAGAACTGGGAATTGGTCATGAACCAAATGATTGGTGTCTCTTCATAGTCAGTTCCTCTCGAAGTCTCAAATATGTCCTGCACAATGGAAATTTGTATCCATCAATACCAATTACGAAAATGTAAAAAAATAAATAATCTGGAAACTGTAGACTACAACAGGTACAAATGGAAGGTCTGTGGCGATTTCAAAATGATTGGCTTCTTAAAAGGACCGACGCCATATAGTCGTAAATAAAATGTGTTGAGTGCGTCGTTAAATATTTCCTTCCTTTCCTTCCTTCTTAAAAGGACTCCATGGAGGCTATACCAAACATTCTTGCTTTCTTTGCTTGTGGGACATTTGTGCTACATCTCAACACTACCGCAAAAGACACTGACCTCAAAGAGAACTTTATTCCAGGCACACAGAATGTGAAGTACCAGCCCTTTATAGAATCCACTGCATATCAAACTTGGGCTTCTCATCCAGTTTGTGAAAGCACCGAACTAAGAAGGCGAAGCTTTCAAATACATTTCCAACATGTTTCCACATCTGTCAAAAGCAAACCTCTAAGGTGGTATTTTCACCGGACCAGACGTTCGCAAGATACTTCAGTCACAAGAAGTTGAAGAAAAAATTACATCAAAGGAACGAAACGCTTGGAGGTCATTTAGAGAAGTGGTTGTACATTTCCTTCGGAATAACAAAAGCGGGAATTACGAACAGTTAATAGAAACGTTGATAAAGACTTATGAAAAGCTTGGATGCCGGATGTCTTTGAAATTGGATTTCCTCCATTCTCACCTAAATGTCTGCAGTGAAAATATGGGTGACATCAGTGAAGAACACGGCGAAAGATTTCACCAAGGTACATCAACTATGGTTAGAAGATATCAAGGGAAATGGGACTGCAAAATGATGGGTGACTATCTGTGGAGTTTAGTACATGATGACTCATCATGACATCGACGAAATGTACGAAAACCCGTTTATTTATACCTGTATAGTAGAACATGCAGAATAGCTATGAAATATTTGTGTTAATAAATGCATTACAAATCTATTAATATAGTGTTCTGTATATGTCTGTGGAGCGATAAATCTCATAAATTCGTAAAACAATTCCTAAAAATGGTGAAAGTGAAATCCTGTGACTAAACCTAACACTCTAGAAGAAGTAGTGACATTTTTATAATCAGTACACTTTAACTAAACACAATCAACACAGAAATTGACATAACTAATATTTATGTCTATACTAATAAAAACACACTCACCGCTTATTACAAAAATGCTCCAAGTTAGCAATATATCTAGGTGTATTTGAAATATCTTCATTTTAGTATCTTGTACACCTTCAGTCTACACCAGGAAGAACTCTGTTCGCAGGCCACAACGAATTCACTGCCTAACGGATTATATTAACCATAAACCTGTAAAGGTACGGACGCCCATTACAGCCAAATCCCCCATACATTACTTCAGAAATATGCAATATGGGTGTAATCACAAAACAATGAATGTCTTTACAAATGCGTTGTATATATTCGCAAACTACTGCGTATATTTGTGAAAATATGCAATACTGGTGTAATAATAAAGCAATGGATGTCTTTTCAAATGTGGTGTGTATATTCGCAATGTGACTAAAATTAGCTCTACTGGTCTCACCAGTAGATCTAACAGCATTGAGTGGACTGCCATGTCCAGGTGATAGATAGATAGATAACAATTTAACCACTAGGGTTTCGAACACGCCCATCCAGAGTCCGACCTCCGATAAGATCGGTGACCTGACTCGGGATGAGGGGAGGATAGAGTTGAAAATGGGCAGAATGTTGAAGATAGCTATTAGTAAAAAAGTTAATAGAATTAAAAAAAAAATTAAATCAAAAGTTACAAGCCAAAAATAAAACAAGAATTGACTGCTGGGCCGAATATTTATATAATTTGGAGCATTTTAGATGGACAGTCCAAAAATAAATAAGAGAAAGAAGAGAGGATCGGACTATTTAATAATATTAAAAAAAAGAGAATAATTTCGACATATAATTTTGAACGGAGGTCTAAAAGTTTAAAGTCCAATCTAAATGGTCCGGGGGGGGGGGGGGGGGGGGGGGGGGGGGGGGGGGGGGGGGGCGTGTGAGTTTTAAGGTGGGCGGAATTTGGAATACGAATTTAGTAGTTAGGTCAAAGACCTAAAGCCAAAATGAGCTCATTCATACAACTCATGTCTGGACAAAGAACAAAATTAGACTGTTCGACCGAAAGGGTTTTAAGGTGATTTGAGCAATTTAGACGGGCTGCCAAAAATAAAGTGCGTCGGACTGTTTACCAAAAAAAAAAAAATAATAATAATTAAAGTCCAACTAAGCCCCCGGAACGGTTGGCGACTACGGGGACGAGATGAAGTGCTTGACGTTGAACTGTGGCACCAGTTTCCTCCAACGGTGGGCTAGCAAGGTCTTAGCTAGCTCGACGTAATGGGCGCCAGCGATGATCTTCAGTACTCTGTGGATGGTGTAGTTGTCCATGTCTTCGAAGAGTATTCCCTGTCTGTAGAGATCATCTCGGCGCAACGTCACCACAAGTCCAAACTTCCCGTCTCGTAGTTCCATGGCGTGGATGGCACACTCAACTCCGTCAGGAAACTTCTTAAAGTTGCTCTCAAGAATGCCTCCCGGCAGTGAGCTGGTGTCCGAGTGTCCAGGTGACATTTCATCTATAAATAACAATTTAAATATCGACCAATTACACTTCGCCTTTTATAGCGTTATTCGAGAGCATTCAGATTCTAAAAATATCGGGCGAGACTATTTATGCAATAGGCGAATTTGTTGGTCTATTTCAACATTTTAAAAAAAACGGGGAAAAGTGCAGTAATAAACTCTGGGCTGTATACTAGTATAAACAGATTTTATGGCTATACCATCACGGTTTTTTTTTTCATCTTGAAACAAATTTTATATAAAATTTTATATTGAAATTAGTTTCCGGCATATTTCGTAATTCACCCAAATCATTTCGTATACCCTCGGCATAATCCCGAATGTTTTCAAATTATTTTCAAATCACTGGCATGATTTTGCAAGTAAGGTTTTGATTGGTCGAATGAAAGGACAACTGGACATGAGCTCCAACGGGCTGCTGTTAGATCCATATTTAATAGTGGTGCTAATTTTAATTAGATTGGTATATTCGCAAACTATTGCGTATATTTGTCAAAGTATGGCCGCATTACTACACGTCATAGGGTATATTAATATGTCCGTATTGGATATCGGTAAAAAAAATAAAAAAAAAAAAAAAATGATTGAATACAGCAGCTAGGTTTCATAAAAAGAATCTAACAATGTTTTGACACAATTATGAGACGTTGCCGCTGCATACAAACAGTTACAATAAGGGTATAGTAATGGTTTCTACACCGAATGCAAATCGCTTGGTATTTCATAGTCACGATAACATAAATGGGTATACTTTGTATAACCAACGCATTATGTGTTGGCAATGTATATTATAAAGGCCATTGAAGAGGTTTATCAAGCCCGTGATATTTATTGATTTATATTTCTGAATAAACTTTTCAACAGCAAAATCACAGGGTGTACTGAAAAAAAAACCCACCTTCCAGTTAACAATGATCAGGAATACATGACATGGGTGGGGCTGGGGGAAGGCACTGTAATTATTATTTGCTGCTTGCTAAATCTGCAGTAATTGTCCTCTATTAATACATGGCTGAAATGAAGTTCTATATACTCTTCAAAAAAGTAGGGGAACTCTAATAAGAATTTACAATTTAAAAAAATTGTAAGGTATATTAGTTGTGGGGAATGGTTATATGATAATAGCGAATTAATTGTGCAAACATTACAACCGGTAGTTCAGTATTACAGTAGATTTTATGACCACCAAAGATCTTGAAGGACGATTGGGATCAGAAGTGAAATTTGAAAGCTAACGGTTTTTTTATCAGTAAATCGCAAATTCAAACAATAAAAATGACTAAAAACAAAACAGTAACAACTGTATATCAACAGAATGACAAAGATTGACAGAAATAATGTTCCACAGTGATTAATTGACCTTCCTGAAAATTGTCAAAATCGAGAATGACACCCCACGCACGTGTACGGGGCAACTGCGTGAGGTATGTGCCAACTATGGAATGTGTTTCTGTGTGTTGATAAACAGACCTGAACGTTCATTACTAGGATGTCTGTGGTCAAAACGTATGTTCAGTCTAATAGTTGATATTAACATTAATAGGGCAACTGCGTGAGGTATGTGCCAACTATGGAATGTGTTTCTGTGTGTTGATAAACAGACCTGAACGTTCGTTACTAGGATGTCTGTGGTCAAAACGTATGTTCAGTCTAGTAGTTGATATTAACATTAATATGTCAGGTTCTCCTACTTTTTTGAAGAGTATATTTCCGAACGTTCTTTTACCTTTGGTCAAAACGTGTAATCAAGTGTTGATATTAACATTGTTGTCATACAATTACATCTTCACGCAAGTAAAATAATTAATATACCACTACTAATTTATGTCATGGAGAGGCAGTCCACGCTTCCAGATTGTGTCGCAAGGATGTCGTGCTTGAAAGTTTTGGATATGGATATTTCAGATACTATGAAAGTAAAAACGTAAAGTAAATCTGAATGACAAAACATGATAAAGAGCCGTAAAATGCAGAGTCGAATGGACATTTGGCAAAATGTGGTTAATTCCATGTATCTCTATCTAATGCGGTGGATCCATTCAACTGATTGGAGGTTTTTCTCGTTCCAACCAGTGCACCATAGCTGGTCAAAGGCCGTGGTATTTGGTTTCCTGTCTGTGGGAAAGTGCATATAAAAAAGAAGTGATGCATCGTATTTAGTAGGTACGCCCCAGACAATTTTATATATATATATATATATATATATATATATATATATATATATATATATATATATATATATCCCCTCCCCCGTGAGTTGCTGGTCAATAACATTTTGTGTAAGTAAATATTTGTCTCAGTTATCTTTTCTTTTTTGTCACTTCTAGGGATAGGTAACTCAGTATAAGACATTCTGGCCTTTTTATGATCGTCAAGGTGTGCCCTTGAATTTTAATTGGACACAAGCAAGAAAATCAAGTCACAATGAATTAATGAAGAGATTTACAAAGCTTTTAGGCAGTTAAAGATATCTATGACGGCACTAACATGTAAAATTACTGACGGATCCTGGTAAAATATTAAAGTAGAGACCACACAGGAAGACTGGTAGTGCCATACCCTGCCACCAGTTCATTGCAGTGTTTCTTTGGTTTAAAACCACATATTCGTTGACGATAATTACATTTATATGTAGTACTACAAGAATATCAGTAATTGTATCTGGTACAAAATACAATGAAATAACTGTATACAAAACACAGAACTCATTTTAATTGCTAATATTTATTTTATACCCCACTTCCGGTCTCGTTGTCATGTTTTTTTTTGTGTGTTTTTTCAAGTGTAGTTGTATTCACCTGTATTTAAAACAAAACAACAAACAAACACAAATTATGAATAATATGATGAACTTTTATTGTCGTAACGTACATTGAAATCCGTAAGTATTTCCGTTGTTTCTCTTATATTTGATGAGCACGTATTCACATTTGGAGAAGCGCACGACTGTGCGACCGTTACTATCACTTCCGTCACGTTCACACTCGCGAAGTTCCGTTGCAACTCATTCTCTTTTAAATCCTTTAACACTTGACTAAGTCTTTAGGTATCCATATTGAGGGAATGTACCCATTTGGTACACGTCCAGCTGTCATAATCTGCATTATACAAGACCACGTGTTATTGACGTGTTTTTGGGAATCAGTAGCGTAACTGTCTCCAAAAACATTTCTCCTCCTGCAGTTAGAATAAAAAAAATTCTTAATTGTCCAAATTAAAATGCACTGATAATGAAATCCATTTAACTAAAAAAAAAACCTTCATTCTGGCCTTCAAAGTCCTTTTTTTTCTCGGTGGCTTATTTTCACACCCACGGCCGTCTTTCACAATTCGCCGTTACATAATAAGACAAACATGGTTTTGCTTGGTGACACTTTTCATTTGCATATGACAACGTTCAAACTATGTTTTCGTAATAGTTCAACCAACAGAACAAGCCATCTACAAAAATTAGTTTGCTGAGTGACATCATTTGCATATACCAAAGTTCAAATTATGTTTTCGTAATATTTCAACCAATACAAAGAGCCATCTAATTACACATGCACACTTATTCACAATAGTTCCCTTGAGATATTAACAGCATGGTAGTCTGTTAAAAGTCATGCAATGTGCGGAGCTGTAGTTAGTGTGGTAGGGATGTCAACTACTCCCTATCCAGTAAATTCCCCAAACTTAAAAAAGAATCATTAAATATTATTTCTAGTTCTACATATAATAAAATGTTTTTTTAGACGATCTAAATATAAAAATGTTCTCGGAAATAGCAGTTTAGTACTTAATTCTCCATACTATTTCCATCCTGAGAAATATAAACTACGTCCCTGAGTACACCCATAACACACACTGATAAAACTACCTCAAACTGCATTTGCACCGATACACCTCGTAAAGTGGGTGTAACTCTTACTTATTCAGTGGCAAAGTCATCAAATGAGGAGACAGCCATTAGTTATCAATAAATAGTGGTGTTGTCATCGTGACAGGTGTCTATTTTTGTGATATAAAAGTTGTTAATCCATTGTTGATTGACTAAAACACAAAATTTAGATGTTTAGAATTATTAGATAACTTTATTGAGACCCCCACCAATCTCCATGTTGGTGCATTGTTATGTGGATCCAAAATGGCAGACATTTTTTTTTTTTAATTAAGTACTTAATGCCAAGTAACATATCCATTTGATGAGGTTAATCATCCGGAAATTACCTATTTTAACGAAATCTGTTGGGTTAGCATACATATTATTTCAATATGAGTTATTTTGAATATATGTTTTATTATTCAATGTTTAAAGATCTACAGCTGACTAACTGTACAAGTATATGGAAATGTTGTTGATAACAATCATTGTATTCTTGTACTGAAAACACATCCAGCTAACCAAGATATTACATGCCCACACTAATTAAAAAAAATGTACATATATTTATTTGTTAAACAATAAACAGTTGGGGTGGGGGGGGGGAGGGTTGGCATTTTAAACTTAGGGTGGTGGGGCGGTACACCCCCTAAAACCCTTCCCCTGGATGCATGATTGATTATTATATGTGCATTATGCATATAATGTCTAATCACGTTGATTTAATTTAGAAAAAAAAAATTAAAATGAATATACTGGTACTGAATTCACATACCATATACTTGAGGCAAGTGAATGATTCTTTTTTGGCATTGAAAAAACCCCATTTGAGGTTATATTAATGACAATTTAGTGGAACTATTTATAGGGTAAATGCTAACAGATGTTTTTAACCCAAAATAAGGCTTTAATTAAAACACTGTGCTAATTTTGAGGTCTTCTGTCAATATTTGCTAAACTGAGTTATTTCCCCATAATAGTAAATTTCCATTTTAGGGAGTTAGGGGCAACTTTATGTTTTTTAGGTATTTTTTTTAAAATAGTTCTTTTAAAGGTATTCCATCAGTACAGGAAACAATCGTTATAATTCTTGTCATATTTAGAAAGTGTCCGCGGTCCCTAATTAAAGACCTAAATTTATCATGAAGAACTAGAAACGTAAACATTCAAGGAAGATCAACACGACGCTAGAAACATCTGTAATATACATTTTATTATAGAAAACGTCAGTTTAAATTCACACGCATCTTCAAACGAAACTAGATCCACATATGATGGATACATTTATACAAACACGAATACGTGTATTAGATAATAATATAAGAAAATGTAACAAAAATATATTAATAAATTAAAGACTATATAAATATCTTCAGCAGAAACATAATAACAGTCAGCGAAAAGAAAACCTCATACACAACATTAAGAGTGGTATTTAATGTATATAAAGAATAAAACCATAAAACCTGAATCAAACTTTGGCAAAATTAGGCTGGTGTGTTACTTCATTGCACAGACACAAACTAAAGACCGGGAGTATCACAACAGTTTACCTACTAAAACTATAATAAGCTAAAATGAAGTGTGGTTTTTTTTGCCACATAGCTATAATTCAATGACAAGAATGCGTGTCTCTCTCTTATCTTATATATCTCATGTACATAACTAAATTGTGTACGTAAAATGTACTATTACCGCTCGAAACAGGAATATGATTTAACATTCCTAACGAAACCTGCTATGTTAACTTTATAATACTGATATTGTATATTAATATTATCATTTATTCAATTGTATAATGCACCATTATTGTATGTTAACTATATCACTGTATTGTTCTCTTGTTACATATTGTAACGTGTCTGGGTGTTGTTAAATAGATCCGTGTTTAGTCGGCAGTTCAAAGCACATCTTGGTGTCGGTTAAAGTTGAGCTCTATCAGAATGCTATATTTCCTGGTAAAATAAAACAAAACAAAACAAAACAAAAATACACAAACAAACAGAAAACAACAAAACAAAACAAATAAACTAATAAACAAAACCAAAACCACGTGAACTAATTTATCGGTTTGCTGTATGCTTCTTGGTGCATGTTTGTTTTCGGTCATACTGTTTTAATGTTTTTCATAATTTGATATTAATATTTCAGTAATACCAGATGATGAGAAGTCAAAATATATAGCTAGCCTAGCTACCAATCACTAATGCATTATAGTTTTTGCTGTTGTAACTTGCCTTTTGGATGTTAGTAAAAGTTCATAACTCAGTTCGGACTATAAAACAATGTCGGTTTGATGTCATTTAATTGATATTCGAATATTCACTCATAATTTCCATTGAATATTGAAATACCATTTTTAGACCGAATACCGACAACTAATGGTTTTGCGCAAGTCTCTCACTGTGTTCTTAAACTGCTTAAAACATGCTGCTTATATTCAATTAAGGTTCAAGCATGCTGTCCTGGGCACACACCTCAGATAACTGGACTGTCTGTCCAGGACAGGGGTTTAGTGATTAGTTGTTAGTGAGAGACAAGAGGGTGTAGTGGTCTTACACCTACCGAGCAAAGCGCTTTACCACTGGGTTACGTCCCACCCCATTTTGCGAAGAATCCAGGTTTAGTCTGGACTTTAATAACGGTCGTATGAGGGGTTGACAGTATCCAGATGGAAATGGGTCAATAATGGCATAGGCTGCAATCATCATGACATTTGTCAGTGGAGAATCACAGGGCTGTACTACAGACCTATCACACATCGTCATGTTCTACTATTTACTATCATCATGGTGCACGATGTGTGTTCCAGGATGACAATGCTAGTGCTAACCGTGAACGTGTTGTCACAGATCATCTACAGAGACATCAAATCCAGACCTTTTTTGGCCAGCAATGTCCCTCGACCTTTCGCCTATGGAACACGTGTGGGATACCTTTGGTGGACGTATTCAGCAAAGTCAACAACAACCACAAACGCTGGTACAATTTGGCAAGGCACTGCAGGAAGAGCTGCATTGCGTTCCACAGGCCGCCTTATAAGAACCATGCGACAAAAGTGTAATGCATGTATTGACGCTAGAGTAAGTCCAACACGATATTGACAGCTTGTGATTTCAATGTATCCACCCCTGACTGGTATTACATTTATTGTGAGACTTAAAACATCGTTCATGTTGTTTATCCAATGCAATCTAATGCACATGTAAGGTATGTATATGTTAATGTTGATATAAATGTTGTAATCATTACAATGTTATAGGATTTGGGGGAATATCCCCTACATTTTGTGAGCAGTATATTGTCAAGTAATTATTAAAAACAGTAAATGTAAAAAAATGTAAATATGCATTTGCAACTAAGATAATACACTTTTAAGGTCCACACACACATTTCTAGGAAAAAGGTCCAGTTATTATATCTAGGCTATCTGTCCTGGACAGAGATTTATGCGTTATCGAGACAAAAGGCTTTCGTCTTTACATGTCTCCGCCTAGGACTGGAGTCTGTACTGAAATACAGTACCAACCAACCCTAACACACAGTTTTATTTCTATCTAGACTGGGTCTGCTGGCGTCTGGTTTCGTGTGTTTGGTTTGTACATTTAAACTCAACGATGTTTTAGAACGAACAGGCGCCAGGGAGCCAGGGATTTTCTGCTCTGGACGTGGCGCAAGAATACCCTTAGACTCCCAAAAGTCTGCGATTTGTAACAGGTAGTCCCGTCCATAGTGTGCCAGCTCTTTTACTTCTGCGGGTTTGCCTATTAAAAGAGAAAAGACCCTTTCATATTAGTTTATCTAAAGACATTCTACGTAGTTCCATGTAAGCAGGACCTAACGTAAATAATACATAACCAGCTACAGTCCAGGGCCCCGTTACACGAAGTACTTGTAGCTAAGGTTAATTGTAGTGACTTACGGTGAATTTTACAACTGGCACCGTAAACTTTACAGCTGTTCCACAAAGCAACCTTACGGTAGTCGTAAATGCCCCTTTAATGATTAAAATATTATTTACGAAGAAGTATGAATTAGTTAAATAATGAATTGGTTACCGACTTTGTGGAACATCTTAGATGTATTCATTGGTATCGGACATCCATGAAGTAACTTTGTCAGTTTATTTGCTAAAGCCCAGTTCTCACTTGAACGATTTTTCGTACAACTGCGGTGCGACTAAAAGATTGTACAGCCGTGCGATTCCCGTACGATTCCCGTACGAATTACCTAGGGCCCCCCCCCCCCCCCCTCCCCCGCGCAGTCTCACTTGTGCAACTGCCATGCGACTGCCTTTCTGCACCGGGCTCGTATACGCTCGCATGAGATTTGCACAGGTTGCACGACAGTTGCACGGAAGTCTGATGGATGTCGCACGGGAGTCGCAGGGGGTCGGTTGGGAGTCGCACATCTCGGCTCCCTTAAGACTCACGTACGACCCCCGTGCGACCTATCATACTGCCGTGCGACCTATCATACTGCCGTGCGACCTATCATACTGCCGTGCGACTGCTGTGCAACCTCTATGCGACCAATGCGAACTGTGCGAACCTAGAGACAGCCGTACGATAATTTTAAACATTTGAAAAATGTCGCACCGGCATGCGACATGTCCGAAATACACACGACACCCCTACAACCTGTGCGAATCATCAACATACTGCCGTGCGACCCCCGCACGCCCTGTACGATTTGGTGGTCGCACGGAATTCGCGTAGAAAATCGTTCAAGTGAGAACGGGGGTTAAGCGCTAATTGCCGAATGCATGACATGCGAGTTATTTCCCGTATTTTCGTCTGGAAATCGTATGGCCTAGAATGTTTTCTCATCGAACGCCAAGTTTTATAAAATGTATTTGCTATATATTAGATCCATTTTTATTCAAAAAGTTAGTATCCTTAGAAAATGACAAAATCATCATTTAACTGCCATTTGATAGCTACGTTAGTGGCTTACAACAGCCTCGTACCTACTGTAAATGTTCACAGTAATTTACGACGATAGAAACCTACGCCGCGTCGTGAACGGGCTGGCGATCGTAGAACAAAATTAAGCTCGCGATGGTAGGTATTTACGGCGATAGTAGTGCTAAGATCGCTTCGTGGAACAGGGCCCAGATCAGCAACAATTACACATTCTTTTATTAGAACTATTACCAATCATAAATAAGCATCATGAAAGTACTGCTAAAGCAATACATGTCCGCTTATCGGGCCCAATTACTTTCCTATCTCCTAAGTTCAAGGGCCATAACATGAAAAATGGCTAAATCGCCATTACAGTTAAACTTGATATGTAAGAGTATATGATAAAGCTATATACAACATTTCATTTCAAGTCCTTCAGGCATTGAAAAAGTCCGAAAAATACATTTTGTTACTGCCTAAGTTGAAGAGCCACGGCAGTAACAGAAGACTGCCGATAGTAGGGGAGTTTAGTAGTATAGTAAGTTGTTACAAGTGCGTCTTAACAATGCCAGAAGTAACAACTGAACACTCTCCAAAGTGACCAGACTAAGCTCACAGCTAACAGCTAAATCTTGATGGGGAATGACAGGTGTGTGGCACCGATAGTCATAAAAGAGAAGCACTTGACGCTGTTGGACAGACAAGGACTGGAAGGTGTACAGCAACAGAAGTTATAGGAGGAGTTGCCAAATCGGGAAGAAATCTGTTGGAATTCAAAGGCGAGAAAGGAAACAGAACAGTGGAATATATATATATATATATATATATATATATATATATATATATATATATATATATATATATATAGTTAAAAAAACCATAACAGTAAAAAAATTAGTAAATTGCCATGAAAGTCAAATTTGATTTGTAACAGAACACGATAAAGCTATGTACACAATGTCAGCTCATTATCGCGAGGTATTTTAACAACAAAATGCAGACTTTTTTCGTACCTCTTACGTTCTGTCAAAAAGAGGTAAATTGTAATAAAAGTAAAACTTGATCTGTAGCAGTACATAATAAAGCGACACATACATTTTCAGTTTAATATTTTGAGGCATTGGGAAAAAAGTCTGGAAAATAAATTTCAATATCATCTAAGTTAAAGGGCCATATCTCTGTCAAAAACGTGATAATCGCCATGAATGAATGAATGAATGAATGTTTAACGACACCCCAGCATGAAAAATACATCGGCTATTGGGTGTCAAACTATGGTAATGGGAAAAACAAAGTGATGATCAACATCAATATAAAAATTCAACAGGTAAATAAAAACACAGTGTAAAGGACTGTGTAAAAAAAAACAAATATCAAAGATAGATATAATTAAAATTGAGAATAAAATTCAGTATCGCGTAAAAACTGCAATAAAAGTTCTGGATGGAATCGAAATGATTCGATCACATTTCTTTTTCCAAATAAATCTTTTCGAGTTGCTGACAACTGCTTACACTCCACCAAAATGTGTCGCACAGTCAGAAGACACTGACAGTGCTCACACTGAGGAGGAGGATCTTTCTTTAAGATAAATGAATGGGTCAAGTAAGTATGACCGATGCGGGCACGACACAAGACTATTTCATCCTTCCTGCACTGTCTATAGGAGGTCTGCCACTCTTCCAAGACTGGCTTGATAGCATGAAGCTTGTTCGCAACCTCACCGTCCCAGTCACGTTGCCAAGTTGAAAATATAACAAACCCTGGCATGAGGCACATCCAAAGCAGACTTGGCAGCAAAATCTGCCTTTTCATTACCCCTGATTCCCATGGCTGGGCATCCAACAAAATACAACATTTTTATTGGCAATAGATAAAAAGACACACTTTCGTATCACCATTCCATTTAAGGGATGGTCCAGCTTCATATTTCGTAAAGCTTGAAGACACGAAAGTGAGTCTGTAAAAATAATAAATTTGGATGTACTAGAATCCTTTCGTTCTTCCAAGGCTTTAATGACTGCCCAAACTTCAGCACTAAAAATCGATGCTGAGTCAGGCAGTCTCATGCAAATGATAGTGTCTGAAAGAAAAACTGTAGCACAAGCCACATAATTTCCATCCCGTGATCCGTCTATATACACAGGAATGTAATCACGGTACTTGTCTTGAATTTCCATGAAAAACTGTTTATATACAACAGCATCTGTACAATATTTCTTCAGATGCACCAGATCAAACACAATTTTAGGTAGTGTAATACACCAGGGTGGTAAAACAAAATATGAAGGAGTTTCCAAAGTGTCAGTTAAATCAATGTTGGAAAGCGACAAAAAGCGCTTAATGCGAAGACCAAATGTATGAATAGCATTTAACAACTTCATATATTTGTTATCAAACACCACATCATGTGTTGGATGTTTTGGTAAAGATTTAATCTTGGCAGCATACTGCAGAGAAAGCTTGGCACGTCGAGCACCCAAACAAGGTTCGTGTGCATCAATGTACAAGCTCTTTACAGGAGATGTTCTAAATGCATCAAGACAAAGCCTAAGTCCCTGATTGTGTATAGGATCTAGCATCTGCAAGTAAGACTTGCGTGCCGACCCGTACACAATGCATCCATAATCTAGTTTTGATCTGACTAAAGATCTATATAGACGGAGCATAACCTTTCGGTCTGCTCACCATTCTGTATTACCAATAACTTTTAAAATATTAAGAGCGTTCAAGCCCTTCTTTTTAACATATTTAAGATGGGGCACAAAAGATAGCTTCCTGTCAAATATAACCCCCAGAAATTTAGTCTCCTCCACAACTGGAATTGGATTTTTGTCCAAAAACAACTGTGGATCTAAATGAAGACCTCTTTTCTGGCAGATATGCAAACAGTTTTTGCCTTTGAGAATCGAAAGCCATTGTCAGTTGCCCATTGATGAAGTTTATTCAACAAAGCTGCAACTTACGTTCAATGATACTCATATTGGACGATCTGTAACAAATCTGAAAATCATCGACATATAACGAGCAATCCACACCAGGAGTTAAAACTGGGTGATGCTGTTAATTTTCACAGAAAACAGAGTTACAGACAGGATACTACGTTGAGGCACACCCATCTCCTGTGGGTGAATATCAGACAAAGTCGACCCCACCCGCACTTTAAAAGATCTATCTCTTAAAAATTGAGATATAAAAACAGGAAGTCGACCTCTTAGGCCCATGCCATGGAGGTCGTTTAAAATCCCATACTTCCACGTGGTATCGTAAGCTTTCTCCAAATAAAAAACCCCACTGAAACCAAGTGCTGATTATGGATGAAAGCTTCCCTACAAAACGTTTCAAATCTAACAAGATGATCAACCATGCTACGTCTAGATCTGAACCCACATTGCACGTTAGTGGGCAATTTTTTAGATTCAAGATACCAGACAAGTCTACGATTGATCATGCGTTCCATGGTTTTACAAATGCAACTTGTCAGAGCGATAGGGCGATAACTAGTAGGATTAGTTGGATCCTTACCAGGCTTGGAATAGGAATGATAATTGCTTTCCTCCAATCAGAAGGAAAGTCTCCAGAAATCCAGATGTTATTAAAAATATTCAAAAGAACCATCAAAGATGATTCAGGTAAATGTTTTAATAACTGATAATGAATTTCATCTGGTCCTACTGAAGTATCATGGGCTCTACGAAGAGCATCCTGCAATTCCTCCATAGAGAAACACCTGTTGTACACTTCAGCATTTTCAGATGAAAAATTAATAGACTACTTTTCAGCTTTAGTTCTGACAGATGTAAAGGCATCTGTACTGAAAGCAGAAGATGAGTTATGAGAAAGGTTGTCTGCTAATGCATTGGCAATGTCACGATGAGACGTGACATCCGTATCATTGACAGAAAAATGGATCCTATTCCAAACAGATCTTACTGATGTTCGTGAATTCAACTTGGAGACAAAGGTTCTCCAAGATGTTTTCTTACTCTGTCTAATCTCTCTGTGAGCCTTAGCCCCAGCAATACGAAATGCATCCAGGTTGTTCCCAGTAGGTTCACGTTTGAACCTCTCAAGGAGCCTGTTTCACTCTTTGAATGCATCTTTGCACGTATCATTAAACCATGGTTTATTGAATCGCTTTGGCACTGCCGAAGTCTTAGGAATAGTTTCATCTGCAATATCTTTCAAGATGGAAGTGAACAAAGACATGGGATCATCAGCATCCGTAATGGCAAATTGTTGCAGTCGAGTGCTGCATAGATGCTGAAACTGACTCCAATTTGCCTTCGCCAACTTCCACCTTTGAACCCTTTCAAGTGATGGAGGTCCATCATTCTCCAAAATAATGGGAAAGTGGTCACTACCACAAGGGTCTGAACCAACTTTCCAGGAGAAATCAAGAAAAAGTGAAGGACTACAATGGGTTAAGTCTATAGAAGTGAAAGAACCACTAGCAGAATGAAAATATGTAAGACTTTTATCATTAAATAAAAGTAAGTCATTTTTGAGAATTAAGTCTTCCAATTGTTTACATCTAATATTAATATCCTCGCATCCCCACACAGTGTGGTGACCATTACAATCTCCCATAATAATAAAGGGAGAAGGGAGCTGGTCAATAAGATCTTGAAGGTCCCTAGGATTAAAATTAAAATGATTACGAGGTAGCAAGTAAACCGAACAGAGAGTAATAATTGTATGAGCCGTGACCTTTACAGCCACAGCTTGTAAATTTGTAGTTAATGTTACTATACTCTGAGGTATGTTTTCATTAACAAGAATGGAAAACCCCCCAGATGCTCTGTTTTCAGTTTCTTGAAATTTGTGATAGAGGTTAAATCCTCTCATTGTAACATGATCAGTGTCCTTCAAGAAAGTTTCTTGAGGACACACTACAAGAGGATTATGTGTTTGAATTAAAAGACTTAATTCATCAAAATTGGGCCTAAGCCCACGGCAGTTCCACTGTAGGAATTTATTTGCCATTTGGTGGAAGTATGGGCATTATCTTAGGTTTTGGAGGTGGTCTGGTTGATTGTGGATAATCTTGTGTAGAGATTTCCATCTCATCCAAATCATCCAAAGCGTCATAAATATTTGAAAGTGGCAGCGGTTGCTGCTCAGATTTCTTTAAGCGTCCCGAAAAGTCATCTTTGTGTGTTTTGTTAGTTTTTGTTTTTGAAGTTTTACTGGGACCTGGTTGTCCCATGTTGGTACCTTTTGGCAGATTCAAAGAATCGGAAGACACCTGAGTTGCCGTTGCTGTTTGTTTGTTAACAGCTTTTGTTGCCTGTTTTTGTGCCTCATTAATGTCTGATAGTTTCCTAAATCGATCAGCGTTATTTGGCCAGGTAAGATCTGTCTGAACCAAAGTGCTTGTTGTGGAAACCGCTGCAGCTACAGCATATGACTTTCCTGATACAGCAGGAGTTGTGGCCTCAACAAACTTTCTGGCTTCGGGAAAAGACAGATGCTTTTCAACCTTTATCTGTTGTACCTATTTTCCAAGTTTCCATTTCGGGCACTCGCGAGAGTACGCAAAATGTTTACCCTTACAATTTGCAGATACCATGTCAAGCTATCATGGTCAAACTGACCACAGCGGGCACATGTCACCTTGCCACGGCAAGTATTTTGTCCATGACCATATTTTTGGCACTTAAAGCACCTTAAAGGGTTAGGGACAAAAGGTACAACGGGTATTTTTAAGTACCCAGCCTTGATAGAATCTGGAAGCAGTGGCTTGTTAAATGTGAGGATTAAAGTGTTGATCGAAACAAACTCGTTATTTCGACGCACTTTAATCCGCTTGACGAAAGTAACACCTTGTGAAGAGAGATTTTCACAAATCTCTTCTTCACTAACTCCTTCCAGATCTCGAGATCGAATGACGCCCTTTGATGAGTTAAGGGACGCGTGTGCACTGACTTTAATTAATATGTTGCACAGTAACTTCGATTTGAAAAGACACCTGGAATGGCATTCTGCAGAATATTCTGCCAAAAGCGATCCATTCCTCAACGTCT